>NC_056758.1:24352500-24520000 GCF_018687715.1 Carya illinoinensis
GCGATCTTGTAAAATCTGCAATACGAAATTTTGCAAGTCATCAATTACACCATCAAGGATGCTGAAACATCCAAGGTCAAACCCATAAAAGAAGAAGTGGATAACTAGGAAGAAGATGCTTCGTCTTTATCCCCAAAAACTTTAGATATGGTTGCTCCTATTGCACCCACTTATCATGGCCAGCTTACTGTGATAAATAGAAGTTTTGAAATTAATTTAATTTCCTTATTTAATGAATGCAATTCTATTGAAAATTGTGATAAGAAAAAACTCATCATATTAATTTTTCTAGTTCTGAAAAATTGCATGTTAAAAGAAAATGGAAATAAAAAATGCATAATCTTCAAAAGCATATACTTTTCTTTGATTTTCTTGAAAATTACTACAGTCCAAACCATAGTTTAAATGTTGTCAAAACTAATTTTTTCAAGGATAAATACAAGGTTGTGGTTAAATCTAGCCACCCTCATTTGAAGATAATTATTATATCTCATTTCAGAGAGCAAATAAAAGCCTTTGCAATTAAAATTCTCGATGCTAGTTCAAATGCTACCACATATACAGAGACAATAAATCATCCAATAAAACAATTTTATTAACAAAAGTCTCAATATTATTGGTCAATAAGTAGAAAAACCACCTCTTTTGACTTCATCTTCAAATATTTCAAGAGCTATTGAAAAACTTTTGATTATTTTACCAAAGAATAGGCCAAATATTGATTTCAAAACCAAACATGCCAAAACTCTTGATAAAATTAATCAAATGCTTCACGATATTAAGAAAGAAAAACCATCTACTAGAGCTTTAAATAGCAACGCTAAGGATGATTTCTTTTTACAAACTACTGATGAATCATCTGAGAGTGATTCTTCTACTATTAAAGATCTTGTTTTACTTGAAAAGAATTTTTAAGATATTTATTAACAAAGTAAAACTGAAATTGCCAGATTTTCTTCAAAATGACCCAAACCATTGAGTCTGACAAAGAAGTGGTATTCCAGACCAACCCCTCCTAATTTACAGTTTGAAGAAAGGATTTTTCAAATCCAATTTTCTATTTCAGCAGATAAATTTTATGAATTGAATATTGATGGACTCTCTGAACAAGAGATCCTCAATACCATGAGTAAAATGTCTATGATTATAAATGCTTATATTAGTAACGATCACAAACAACTTGAGATTGTTAAAATTTTATCTACTGATTTTTCGGGTATGTTTCGAAACTGGTGGAACAAACATCTCACTAATGAAGCAAAAGAAACCATTCAAAATGTTGTTCAGCATAATGACAAAGGGTTACCTATTTTTTTATGAAACAATTGTAATGACCCGCTTTTACGTGTATTTTTACTGAATGGTTGTTTTTAATTTAATTAATATAGTGGTTTATTTATTTTAAATTGGTTTTTATTTATTTGCTGTTGTGTTTTATTTATTTAGTCGTTTTACGATTTTTTAAAATCGTTTTCGGCGGATCTGTTTTGGTTTTCGGAGTGAGGATTAGACCTCATTTCTTCCCTCCATCTTTTCTTTTCTCTTTTTCCTTTTTCTCTTTTTTCTTTTTTCTTTCTTTTTCTTTTTCTCTTTCTTTCCTTTTCCCTTTCTTTCCTGTGCGATCCCCCCCGTGCGTCTTCTCTCTCTCTCTCTCTCTCTCTCTCTCTCTCTCTCTCTCTCCTTCACGCCGAACGCCCCTATCACCCAAACCCACTGCTGCCGGTCACCGTGCGGCACACCACCCCCACCATTTTCTTCCCCTCCCTCTGGTGAACCACCCCACAAATTTCCACCGCCAACGGAGCCGTCGTTTAGCTGGAAAACCACCTTCAAGCCACACAGTTTTTGCTCCGATCTGCTGCTGTCGCTCCACGTCCGACCACCACCTCTTCACCACTTCATCACTGACTCCTTGTCATCCTAACCCACCCATTTCTGGCCTTTAACTGTCGCCAGAACAGCTTCCACGAGCTAGTTTCCGATTTGGGTATTTTAGCCCTTCAACCACCATTTTCGCCGCCACCCACTGCCAAACTCCACTTCCACTAGCTTCATAAACATCCTTAGGCTATTCCCTATCAATTTCAAGCTTTGGTTTGTCCCCATTCAAAAGTGGGTATTTCACAACCCATGGCCACAGTGAAATTTCACTGTTACGTTGCTTTTCTTCCGTCGTTTGCAACGCCACGAGCTTTCTAAAATACCATATAGCGCTGTAAGTATTTTCCAAACCCTACTTTTAGATTTAAATATGTTATGCTCTTACAATAAATATTTATCTGTTAGTTGGCTGATTCCGGACTGAGTCCGAGGAGTTCGGGGGTCGGATGGTTTGAGGACGGAGTGCTTGGCGTGAGGCCTCCAAATCCCCATGCACGGACACGGGGAAATCGAGACGTCCAGATGGTGACAACCCGGGTCACCACCCTAACGACGGGTGCCAAGTGTGTGCAAAGGCAACATATGTGCATGAAGAAACACGCAGCGGATAACGAATGTCATATAACTAAGTACCAAAATTTTTCTTAACATAATACAAGCTGTTTAAAACATACATAAATAAAATATTACAAAACACTAATATAGTTTTAAACCAAATATAAAGCATAACATCAGCAACCCGGCGGAGCCGCATCCTCGGGCTCAGCCTCCTCCTCCTCATCCTCAAAACCTGCACCAAAAGCTACGGAACCAAAAATGGTACCACAGGTAAGTAAAACCCAAACACCACCAGATAAAAATACATAGAACTCAAACAAAATGCATGAAGCATGCCCAATGCACAAAACCCATAAAACATATTTTTCCACACACGCCAAAATCCCATTTGGCCCAAAAACACATCTTTTCCAAAAACCACGCCAAAAGTCACATTTGGCCTCTATAACCGTCTCAAACCAAAATCCATTTTATCCGTATGCGCCATGACCTCCCCTAGGGGTCATCCGCACACCCTGGCTCCAGTGCCACACCGCAGAGTACCACCACGCATGTGACACCTAACGAGCGATGCCCAGTTCCACGCCCCGCGTGTTCGTAGCCAAGGATCCTCTAGCCCTCGCCAGCGAAGGGCCACGGAGTCGGTGCGTAGAGCGATGCCTGGTTCCGCGCCCGACGCGTTCGTAGCCAAGCAACCCCTAGCCCTCGCTCCCGTCGTCGCCTAGCGACAACCCAGGGGACATCACTCAGTTTATTCCACTCCCGAGTGACCAGAGGAGCTCCACCGGGATAATACCCCATCCCAGCTTGGGGTCGTGATACACACGCACCCGTAAGTCCACTTACGCCAATACACAGACTTTTCACACTTAAACAAAAACACACGTGCATGCACCATGTAATGCCATATCAATGCACAAAAATAACCAACCAAAATATATCAATAAAATAAGCAACTCCGTCCTCCATCCATCCGACCCCCGAACTGCTCGGACTCAATCCGGAATCAACCAACCAGCAGATAAAATAATTGAAAGAGCAATATATATTTAAATCTAAAAATAGGGTTTGGAAAATACTTACTGCGCTATACGGTATTTTTAGAAAACACTCGGCGTTTCAAACGGCGGAGGAAAAGCAACGTAACAGTGAAAATTCACTGTGGCCGTGGGTTGTAAAATACTCACTTTTGAACGGGGACAAATCAGGGCTTGGGATTGATAGGGAATGGTCTAGGGATGATTATGAAGCTATTGGAAGTGGTGGTTGGCCGTGGATGGCGGCAGAAACGGTGGAGAGAGGCCGGATTTCCCAAAAAGGAAAGCTAGCTCATGGGAGCTGTTCCGGTGACTATTGGAGGCCGAAAATAGGTGGGTTAAGACGGCAAGGGACCGGTGATGAAGTGGTGAAGAAATGGTGGCCGGAGGTGGAGTGACGGCGGCGGATCGAGGCAAAAACCATTGGGGCTTTAAGGGTGTTTTCCGGCCAAACGGCTGGCCGGATGGGGCTGAGATTTGGTGGGGGGTTGCGCCGGAGGGAGAGGCTTCGACCGGTGGGGGCAGTGTGCCGCACGGCGGCTAGACGGCGGTGGGTCGGGGGTTTGGGTGGTTTACGGCGTGGGTGAGGAGAGAGAGGGAGAGAGGCGATCGGTAGGAGAAGGAGGAAGAAAAAGAAAAGAAAGAAAAAAGAGAAAAAGAAAAAGAAAGAAGAAAAATAAAAGAGAAAAAGGAAAAAGGAAGAAAGGGAAAAAGAGATGTAAGAAAGAAATGAGGTCCAATCCTCACTCCGGGAAAACAAAACAAATCTGCCGAAACGAGATTAAAAACCGAAAACGACTAAAAGAAATAAAACACAACATCAAATAAATAAAAACCAATTTTAAAATGTAATAAATTAAAATAAATAAACTAATATATTAATTAAAATAAAAACAACCCTCCAGCGAAAATACACTCAAAAGCGGGTCATCACACTTGGTTATGTTTGTTTGTGATTTGGTTGGTTATTCATGCCATGAGGCGTGCGTTGCATATTGTATATTTGTGAATTTTATTTTAATCGAGAAAATCCCGTTTTATTGGCGTAAATGGTTTTTGGGTGCGTGTGTCTCACGAGCCCAAGCTGGGATGGGTTATTATCTCGATGGAGCTTCTCTGGTCACTCGGGAGTGGATAATACTGAATGACATCCCCTGGGTTGTCGCAGGGCGACAACCGGATCGCACGATACGGTAACGCTCGTTTAGGTGTCACATGTGTAGTCGTTACCTGTGGTGTGGCACAGAGTCAGGGTGTGCGGATGATCCCTAGGGGAGATCATGGTGCATGCATAATTGGATGGTTTTTATGGTTTTCGGATACGGGCCATTTTCTGAAAAAATGGCGAGGTTTGGTTTCGAGGCTTTTGATCTATTTTCTGGGAAAATGGTGGTTTGGGCCATTATCTGGGATAATGACGAGGATGTGTTGAGGCTTTTGATCCATTTTCTGGGAAAATGGTGGTAGCGGTTTTAGGCCATTATTTGGGATAATGGCGAGGAATGGTTTTAATGGTTATGTTTTTGGGCCAAATGGGTTTTTGGCGTGCGTGGAAAAATTATGATTTTATGGGACATGTGCATTGGTTTTTCTTTCATGCATATTGTTTGAGTTTTATATGTTTTTATCTAGTGGTGTTTGGATTTCTTACCTGCGGCACCATTTTTGGTTCCGTAGATTTTGGTGCAGAGTTCGAGGAAGAGAAGGAGGCTGAGCCCGAGGATGAGGCTCCGCCGGAGTTCTGAGTGGAGTTTATGTTTTGTATTTGGCTTTGAAATAATATTTGTGTTTTGTAATATTTTATTATGTATATTTTAAACAGTTTTGTATTAAAACAAGAAAAAATTATGGTACTTAGTTATTGACTTTGCTTTTTGCTGCTTGTTTCTCGTGCACATTCGTTGCTTATGCACACATTTGGCACACGTCGTTAGTGTGGTGACCCGTGATGTCATCATCTGAACGTCTCGATTTTCCCGTGTCCGTGCGTGGGGATTTAGGGGCGTCACAACAATAGGAATGAGAATTCCTAATGGTGTTAATACTTTGATTTATATTATTATTAAACATTTTGTTGGAACTCCCTCTAACATTATTAATCGTATTAGCGATTATTTGAATAATTTGATATTCTGTCAAATGTTTTACTATAGATGGTACCGAGATGTTTTTATGTCCAAAGTTAGGCTTAGAGACTATAGTCAAAAGTCTTACTAAAAAGAAAAATTTATTGATAGTTTACCCCATTTATTTGCTCACAAAGTTAATGATAAACTTAATGATATCTCAAAACTCAATTATGATAATTACCCTTATGGTAATATTATCAGTACAATTAAGAAATTTGGTATTAGTATGTGTAATAATCAAAGAATGCTTCATTAACAGATGAAGAATAGTAAGAAAGCCAAATATGAAATGGAAAATTTATGTGAACGATTTGGCCTTCCTCCTATTGCTCCATCAAAACAGAAGAATATTTCATCTAAGTATTTTAAAAATCATGAAGGACAAAAAGAGAAAGAACCGTGATAATTTTTATAAAAAAAGAAAAAAAACTTCAAAATTTCGCAAGAAAAAACCATTTTATGAAGGAAAAAGTTTTAAAACTTCTTCAAAAAGGAAAGTGTTTTAATTGCAAATATGGACATTTTGCTGATAAATATCCTCAAAATTCTAATAAATTAGAAAACAAGCTTAATCAGTTGAATATTAATGCCATTGATCAAGAAGATCTGATTCGCCTCCTCGAATCAAAATCCTCTACATTATTTGACAACAATGAATTTAGTTTCAGTGATTCAAAATATCACTTAGAAACAAATTCATATGATTCTCTCAATATTAAGCTTGGTTGTAATGATTCTTGTTGCAAATATTTGAGTAAAACAATTAATGTGTTATCCAAATCTGAGGAGCAAGAAAATCTTTTATTAACTTTGATTTATCAAATTATAAACCCTGAGCTTAAAGAAGAATATCTTCACAAACTCAAGAAGACAATGGTTTGTCAAGAACGAGAGACTTCTAAACAAAACATTAGTTTTCAAGAAACTTTGGGAAGATTTGAAAAGAAAAAATCCAAAAAAATTTCTACCAATGATTTACAATGTGAAGTTAGTTGTATTAAAATGGAAATCATTGAACTCAAAACAGAGATCAATAATCTCAAATCTGAAAATGATTCTTTTAAAAAAGAATTATTGTCTCTAAAGATTGATAAATAATTTGATCAGGAAATTATATCTGATAATGAACATATAAATGATCCCGATTCTAGTCAAAAGGAAGAAATTCCTATTAACAACCAAATTTGTTTAATACGACATACTATTCCTCCCAAATAGTTTTCCAAAGTTACTATCACTGTTTGTCATGAATTTAAATTTTTTGTGATTAATATGATTGATTCCTGCTCGGATATGAACTGTATCCAAGAATGAATAATTCCCAGTAAGTATTATGAAAAATCTATAGAAAGATTATTTTTGGCAAACGGTTCTCAAATGAAAATCAAGTATGAGCTTAATATTGCTCATATTTACCAAAATAATGTCTGTTTCAAAATAACCCTTTTGTGCTTGTCAAAAATATGACCGACAAAGTCATATTAGACATTCTTTTTATTTCTTCTTTATATCCATTTCTTTATGAAAAAGATGGTATTATTAGTGATCCTTTTGGTCAGAAAGTCAAGTTTAAATTTGTTTCAAAATTTGAAATCGATATTGACAAAAGTTTGAAATCTTTGATTTCTACAAAAACAAAACATTTGAATTTCCTTCAACAAGAAATCAAATTCAAAAAGATTTTTGAAGAATTGTTCAGTAAAATGCTTCAGTCAAAAATTGATAATTTTAACAAAAAATTGGTTGTTGATATTTGTTTTGATCTTCCAAACGCCTTCTATCATAGGAAGAGACATGTTGTTTCTCTACCTTATATTAAAGATTTTTTTGAAAAAAGATTCCAACTAAAACTCAACCTGTTCAAATGAATAGTGAGACTTTAGAATTTTATAAAACATGAGATTAATGATTTACTTTCCAAAAATATTATCAGGCATATTAAGTCACTCTGGTTTTGTATTGCCTTTATGTTCAAAAAAATGCAGAAATTGAGATAGGGACACCTTCTAGTTATTAATTACATACCCTTGAACAAAGTTTGGATTAGGTACCCTATTCCTAACAAAAAATGACTTCATTCATAGGTTATGTGGTGCAGTGGTATTTTTCAAGTTTGACCTAAAGTCTGAGTTTTGACAGATCCAGATTAGTGAGTTAGACAGATATAAGACTGCTTTTATTAGCGTTTTGGTCACTATGAGTGGAACGTGATGCATTTTGGAGTAAAAAACGACCCTAGTGAAGTCCAAAATATTATTAATGATATATTCAATTCATTCATTCATTTCACCATTATTTATATTGATGATATTCTTATATTTTCAAAATCTATTAATGAGCATTGGAAACATTTGTTCTCGTTTCTAGATATCATTGGACAAAATGGTCTTGTTATTTCAAGCAAAAAGATTAAACTATTTCAAACCAAGAAAGACTTCATTCCAATCCTCCTCCTTGGATAGAAATTCACACTACTATAGTTAAACAGATCAAGACACATTTCAAAACTCTTCCATGTCTTGGAATCCCTATTTCTAATTCCTTCAAAATAGTTGAAACAGATAACTCCGACATTGGTTATTGTGGCATTTTCAAACAAATTATTTTACCAAACTCATCTGAACATATTGTTCGATTCCATTATGGAGTATGGAGTTCTGCACAGTTTAATTATAGTACTATTAAAAAAGAAATATTATCCATAGTACTATGTATTTCAAAATTTCAAAGTGATTTACTAAATAAGAAATTTTTACTATGCATTGATTGCAAAACTAAGAAATTTTTATTACGCATTGATTACAAAAGTGCTAAGTATGTTTTTAGAAAAAAGATATTGAAAACATTGCATCCAAACATATTTTTGGACGATGGCAAGCTATTTTAAGTATTTTGTATTTTTATACTGAGTATGTTAAGGGATCTGATAATTTCATTCCTGATTTTTTTATTCGTGAATTCCTACAAAAACTATGAGCAAGAAAAAGGACAAAGGAAAAAAAAAACCAAAATCTCCTCCCCCAATTCCACATAAATTACTTCTAAAAAATGAACCTGTTCACCATTCGATATTGCTAATAGGTTTACTACACTTGGTAGTATTTCTACCATCCGACATATTTCATTTGCTTAAGCTATTTCAACTTTTTATCACCGGTTAAACCAACCTAATATTTTCCTACTTCAAAAATAGATTATATCAAAAAAGTATATTTCTAAAATCTGTTTTACATTGAACCACACCGGTCTATGTATACAGATTCATTCAAAATTGCTTCTACTTATTTTCTCCCCAATTTTCATTGGATTCCTGAGAATTTAGGAAAAAATCTCGAATTTTACTCTGAGATTTTGTTTCAAACAGAATCTTTTACGATCAAACCTATTTTTGACAAAATTGATAAAACCAAGATTATTTTCCATAGTGTTTATATTCTAAAAGTGATTACTGAAGAAGAATGGGGAACCCATCCCTATATTCCAAAAAATTATCACAATTAGATATAGTTTACTGTTATTATGACTATATTAACGCTTGGTTTAAATTCACAATGTTTCAAAGCTCAAACCAATCACACTCTTGGTTTTTCAATTTTGACAAAAAAGTCAAGCATACTTTCCCACTTTGGTTTCAACATTGGTGGAATCAATTTGGTCATATTTCCGAAATCTTTCCTGAAAGATTTCAACTAGCTATCAAATATTTCTCATCTGTAGCCATCCCAAAGATGGACTACCATAATTCCAAATTTCCTTCATTACTCTATTTATGCAAAAGATACAAGGTTCCTTGAATCTTAAAATGGAATTATGAAAAGAATTGTGATATTTTACTTCAACACTTTTTTTTTTCAAACGGTGGGATACATTTTCCCATACAAAAGATATTATTTCCTCCATAACCAGAGATTATCCTCATACTGCTCCAGATATTCAAAGTCTAAAGGATTTCCCTATTGTGAAGACACCTACGTTGCCTGAATATCCAATTGCTTATGCCACTACTTCAAATACTTAAGACAAATTATCTTCTAAGTAAGAAAAGAAGATAATTCTTGATGGACTAAAGAAGAAATATTTAATTAAAATATTAAAGGCCTCCCTTGAAGCCGAAGAAGATTTTGAATCTGACTCAGATGCATCCTCCAAGGCTCCAGTTACTGATAATGACCCATACAGCAACTTCTTTAGCCATGATTCTGAAGGCACACCAAAGCTTTCAGATGATTAATTCACCAAAGCAAACTGTCAAATATTTCACAAAGTTCCACATGACTACTAGTCTCCTGACCTACTTTCAGACACTTCCATTATGTTATTTTTAGAACAGGAAGACCAAATAGACTCTCATATTTTCAACTAAAAATTTTGTCATTTGCCAATACCGAAAGACATTTTGGCTAAATGAATAGTGGAAATGCATTTTGACTATTCACTATTCACTATTTGACTATTTTAATATTTTGTAAAGGCACTCATTTGTTCTATAAAAGGGCTACCTTACTTCAATTTAAGGCAAAACGAAATAGGGCGGAAACCAAACTTCCTTAGAGCCTTCCCTACTCTCTTGAAGTCGTCTCCACTTCTCTTCTTGCCTTTCATTACTTTACCTTGTAACTACTCTTGTGAGTAAGATTTTTCAATAACAACAATAATTTGTTTTAGTAATTGCATTATCTACTTTTCATGTGCATTATTTATTTTTTTATCAAAGCTTGATTCCAATTATCTAGTCCTCATTCCTTTTCTATAAATATATATATATTTATATATATCTATGTGTATGAATGAGAAAATATTCAAACTTTTAAAATATTATTGACATAAAAAATTGTTGTTGTAATATCTTTTTTAGTTTATCTTTGGACGGATGGATCGATTTCAAGATAGTCGCATGACAACTCAGCATTCCATGCACTAGTTTCATGAGCAGCATCAAATGTGATTAAATTGAAAACAAAAGACTTTGGTGCTTTGTCTTTCATCTCCTATCTCATTTGAAAACACCAAATTCCCTCTCAACCCGCAACACACCCTCCAGACCGTTGCATGGGGCACACCATCCAGATTGTACACACCCTCTAGATCGCCGGACTTTGTCGTCCTCCCTGTCCATCACAGTCATCATCTTTGCAATTTACTTGGTTTAGAGATCTCTGTAGATTTTGTATTTTATGACGAAATTATTGGGTTTCTTGAGAATATAATTCATAGGGTTTTATGGAGATTATCTGTAGATAAATTTTTTCTCTATATAATGATTTATCGATAGAATGATTTATAGGGTTTATTGACGAATCTCTATAGAATGATTTATCTGTTCACGATAACAAATAGTGTTTTTTCCTGCAAGTGATTTCGTTTCAATTAGTATCTATTTGTGATGGAATTGACTTTTTTTTGCCACATCTTGCTGTAGTTGACTCCTTGGAATTCTATGGCAATAGATAATACTTTTAGTTACGAGCTTACTTCTCGTGCAAATTACTATTATTTGTGACAGTAGATGATTGTGAGATATATATATATATATATATATATATATATTCTCCGTAGGAAAAAGTATTGATTCAAGGCACCTTACGCCCATAGAAAAAGTAATTTCTAACTAAACTATTTATCAAAAATAGTTATTTTTGACACATATTGTTGGAAGGAAATTATCTTCCCTTCCGTACCGAAAAATCTTTTCTAGGAAACTATTTCCGTGATAAAAACATTTTCCCCCATATAAATTATTGGGATTAATTACTTTCTGCATATATATTCCAATGTAAATACTTTATTGTGAGAAACACAATTATTAGAAAAATTCATTTCTTACACTCATTATGGTGGCCATGTATATATATGATTAGTAAAAGTATTTTTTCCTACATACTAAAGAAGCCAGAAAAAAGTATTTCTTACACTCATTATGGCAGGTGTTGAGGCAAAAATTGGCTAGGATTAGATGACTAAATGATAAGGTTTATCTTATCATTATTTGATTAAATTTGGATGGATATAAAATAAGAGATGAATTTATCTTTAACAACATTGAGTTTATTTAGAAGTTTATAAGGTTGTTTAGATAAGTCAGTTACATGAATTTTGAATTCATAAGAGTCTGCAATTATCAAGACCCGAAGCTAAACATAGATAAGAAACTACAGTGAAGAGTTATTGTGAAATGTCAGCAACCCGTCAGGAAACGTTCTCGCGACTGTCTCTACCTGTCAGCAGAGTCCTACTTCAACTAGGACTCTTTCCATACCTAATACTAAAAGGGATTCGGTTTTGTATCACAGAAGGTTTTTTGAACTACGAATTCCAGAGAGGATATTCTGAGCATTTGTGAGAAAAAATTCACTTGAGAATTTTCATGGGGTTTTTCATCTCTTCTTGAGTGTGATCGTGTTTTGAGAATGAAATAACATCAATTAGATTTCAACCTCTGGAGTTCCAGAAGGGAAGTCAACATTTGAAGATCGCTAGAGTTCTGGCTGCTACTACGGTAGAAGACAAATGGATCGTTTGTCTAGAAAAATAATAAAGTCGAATTGCAAAGGTTTTGTAATTGATGATTGTTTCTAATTGTTCTTCAAATAATAAGATTGTCTTTCCTAAGTTTGGCTGCCCTGTAGGGTTTTACCTTTAAAAAGTTTCCCTTCGTAACCAATCGTTGTGTCTTACAAAGTTGATTATTTATTCTAAAGTATTTGATTTGTTTCATAATCTTGATAATTGAGATTTAACATATTTGTTCAAGGAAATTGGTAGACAATTTTGTGGTCTATAGGGGTACGTTGGAAATTTCAATAGGAAATCTTTTTTAACCATGTACACATACATGGTTCGTAAAATTATTTTTTCCTACGTGGTAAAGAAGCTAGAAAAAAGTATTTATAGAAGCACCCAATATTGTCGAGAATAGTTATCACGCATGAACAAATAGTCTTGGAAAAAAAGTATTTATTGCAAATTATTTGATCAGTAATATTCATTTTTTGTCATGAATGATTGATTTATATATTTTCTTCTACTTTATTGCAATTGTTTATTAGTGGGTAAAATGCTTGTCTGAGCATGAACCAATTTGACCCACTAATTATGAGGTCATCATGGTTTGCCACAAATTGATTTCCAAGTATTACTTTGGTCAAATGCATAAATAATCATAATCATTATTTATCTTTTCAGATCTGTATGCCAATTATTATGCAGTTTAGTA
Organism: Carya illinoinensis; assembly: GCF_018687715.1. Taxonomy (NCBI): domain Eukaryota; kingdom Viridiplantae; phylum Streptophyta; class Magnoliopsida; order Fagales; family Juglandaceae; genus Carya; species Carya illinoinensis. Next base: position 24,365,319 of record NC_056758.1, read on the forward strand.
GCTTCTATATAGAACTTCTCATCTCTTACAACCTGCAATCACCTCATATCCTCAAAGTCCAGACCAAGTCTACTACAACCAACATACATATATTGATATTAACGGTGTCATTATAATCACCCAACATATATATACATATATAAAGTTCATATTCCAAGTTGTAGAGCATTTACATGGGCAACAAGAGTTCCTAGAAGTTAATTAAAATAACTTGTAAGCAAATACATCTAATTTAGTAATTCTGAAACACCTTCCTAGATGGAGCATTTTTGCAAAAAAAGCTACATGCATGCATGGAGACTTACTTCATTATTGTAGATGTAAGTTAGATATCTATCTTAACCAATTGTAACTTTTGATGAAAGCTATTCTATTTAATTGAGCTGCAAAATTGGAAACACAAATGTCAAATATTAGTGTATGGTCAATCTCTATCAACCCAACCAAGAAATTCCAAACTGTACAAATAATCATCTACTGCTATTGGCCTTGTAACTCCAAATGTAATAAAGAACATGATATGTGTCTAAAATCATCCATAGAATTCTGCATTTATTTCTACGTATATCTACATAGGGAAATACTTGTAGGTTTTGCTGAGTTTTCCTTGAGTTCAATTAAAACTGCAGTTAGCCCCAATTCTGGTTTTTCAAGAAAATTACAACTGAGCATCAATTACAATAGAACATTTATGAACTACTACATCCATCTTAAATAACAGAATATTTACAGCAGAATAACAGAACATCTATCTAAGGACTGCCTCTTGAATAAATGGGATACTTTTATGTTACTCATAAAGGACCCATATATTGCATAGACAACAAACTAAATATATTGAAATTAACTAACAACAATATTCTCCCTATGATATACTAGCGTCATTTTTTAACTAAATGCATAGACACAAATACAATATTCTTGTTTGCAAACAGTAGTTGTATCCAAACCTTGTAAGTCTATGCTTTCCTATATTATGTCCTAATATCACTTAAGTCACACATGGAAAATATACCATAAGATGAAAGGGCAGAAAAATACCAAGTATACCTGTACATAAAGCAGCTTGTCTTTGTCCCACCTGCATCTTAAGTTATCAAAAGTTTTGCCTCAACCTATACAATTGTATAATCACCATCCTAGCCTTAGCTAGTAAACTTTGATGGCTATTTTCTTTGACAAAACAAGTCCCCACATCAATGGATTAACCAATATGCTCAACAAAAGGATACATATAGCTTGCTGGAAGGATTTTACTTTATATTTATCAAAAAGGTTTGTCAAAAGTTCAAAAAATCGGTACCCCCATTTATAGTGATGACTATGCATCTCCTAGATCAGTCTCACTATGAGACTGACTCTGGGACTCCACTTTTGTCATATGGGAAAATAACTGCTTCTCAACATCTAAAAAGTGGGCCTTCATAGCATCCATGTCTCTCTTGAAAGCATCAAGTTCACTCTTTAAGCACTTCGCATTATTCTTGATCTTCTCATTCTCTTGGCTAATGTTGAAACTCCTTATTCTTCAACAAAGATGGAAATGGTTCGGATATAACTAAGTGGACTAAACCCGAATCGATGTCCTAACACCTTCTTGAACACAACATTCGCTCCATCATCCATGTTAGCTTCTAGTTCCATCTCATTCAACCTTTCAACCATCATACTCTATATTATATCAAGTATTTTAATATTAACCATCCACCAATATGTTCTATAAAATGTCAAAAGTCAGAGAAACAAATATTTATCACGTCGTTATGCTCAGTATTTTCAGTAATGAATCTACTCTTTTTTGTAGACCAATGCAACTCCTTACAAAAAGCAACCAAATTTGGAGTTGTCTTCTGCTTTGGAGTGTTAAAAGAAAAAGGAATACAACAGAGAAAATAAACTATTAAACCTTGTAGTGTTTACCCTTTCCTCCATGAGCCTATAAAAGACTTCCTGCCATCCGTGTGATTCATCCTTTGATTCCCCCTATTATTTTAGTTCTTCTTTGATAGATTCTGGAATATAAAGCAAAAGTGGTTGATCAGTTATTTCAGTAGCAAAGGAAAAATAACAAAAACAACTCATATATATTATGACTAGTTACATCTAAAAATCAAATCCCAGAAAATAATAGTGTTTTTTTTTTTTTCTTACCTTGAATTATTCACTTTCCCATCTCTTATATAAATATTCCCAAATATTTTTCTCCACCATAGTTGTCCCACTGGAAATAGCCTCATTATGTATGCCATACTCTCTATACTTGTGGTGTAGTAGGTAGTGGGAATCATATACTTTTGAAAAAGTGCCATTATCACAATCTCTTGGTGGTTGCTTTTAGTCTAATGTAATACAAAATCAACCTAATCACAAGAGATTAATATATATTAAGTATGCAATTTGTGACGCCCCCAAATCCCCACATACAGATACGGGGAAATCAAGACGTCCAGATGATGACAACACGGGTCACTACCCTATCGACGAGTGCCAAGTGTGTGTATAAGCAACAAATGTGCACGAAAAAACACGCAGCGGATAGCAAAGTTTTATAACTGAGTACCAGAATTTTTCTTAGTTTAATACAAAGCCGTTCAAATCATACATAATAAAATATTACAACTACAAAGCATAAACTCCAACTCAGTACTTCGGCGGAGCCGCATCCTCGAGCTCAGCCTCCTCCTCCTCCTCCTCTCTACATCAAAATCTACAGTACCAAAAATGGTGCCGCAGGTAAGTAAAGATCCAAACGCCACAAAATAAAAGCACATTAAAACTCAAACAATATGCATGAAAGAATGCAAATGCGCATATCCTATAAAATCACATTTTTCCACGCACACCAAAATCCCATTTTGGCCCAAAACATATCCTTTAAACATAACCTCGCCATTATCCCCGATAATGGCCTAAAAACTAAACCGTCAGAGCACTGTAGGCGGGAATGATAGGCAGGACTCTACCACCATCCCTGCTCGCCACCGTCCCTACGTGTGCACCGTAGGTGGGAATCACAGGCGGGATTCTACCACCTATGCATGCACCGCAGGCGGGATTCTACTACCATCCCTTCTTACCACCATCCCTACACGTGCCTCTGACTCGAACCAGTCAGTCCAACCGTTCACATATACCATAAATCATTTCTCGCTTACAAGCCCAGTTTCCCTTTTACAAACACATGTACATGCATGTAACTACACGAAAAATCCGATTTTCCCTTTTTAACCATGAACATACGTGCACTATACAATGCAAACATCAAGGCACAAATATCTCAAACAAATATCAACATCAACCCAACAATTTCGTCCTCAATCCATCCAACCCCCGAACTCCTTGGACTCAGTCCGGAATCAACCAACCAATCCAATAATTTATTGTAAGAGCAAAATATATTTAAATCTAAAAGTAGAGTTTGAAAAATACTTATAGCACTATACGGTATTTTTTGAAAGCTCGCGGCGTTGCAAACAACAGAGAAAAAGCAACGTAACAGTGTATTTTACATTGTGGCCGTGGGTAATAAATTACCTACTTTCGAACGGGGACAAACAAAGACACGAAATTGATAGGGAATAGCCTTGAGATGTTTATGAAGCTAAAGGAAATGAGCTTTGGCCGTGGGTGGCGGTGGAAATGGCGATGGAAGTGCCAAAAGGGGTTGAACGGAGTTGAGCTCGTGGGAGCTACTCCGGCAACGGATCGGGGCCGAAATTAGGTGAGTTAGGTCGGCAAGAGGTAGAGAAAGAAGCTGTGAAGAGATGGTGGCCAGAGGTGGAGCGACAGCGACGAAATCAGCAAAAATCCGTGCTGAAAGAAATGGCTCTAGGTAGTGATCGGTGGCTCGGATGGGGCTGGGATTCGGTGGGGGTGTTCACTGGCCGGAGGGGGACCAAATGGAGAGGGTGGTGTCGACCACGCCGGGTCAAAGGGTTGGCGACAGGAAGGAGAAAAGGGGGGCTGTTGCGCGCGGGGAGAGAGAGAGGAAGAAGAAAGAAAAAGAAGAAGAAAAAAGAAAGAAAAGGAAAGAAAAAGAAAAGAGAAAAATAAAAAGGGAGAAAGAAAAGATGAGGGAAAAGAAACGAGGTCCAATCCTCACTCCAGAATCCAAAAACTGATCTGCCGAAAACGATATTAAAAACATAAAACAACTAAAATAAATTAAACACCACATCAAATAAATTAAAATAAATTAAAATAAAATAATTTAAAATAAAAGAACTAATATATTAATTAAATAAAAAAAAAACTCCTTCAGTGAAAATATACGTAAAAACAGGTCATCACACAATTGAATGTGCACTTAACTATAAAATTTCAATTAGGAACAAATAGTACCTAGACACGATCTATTAGCTCATCATTCTCCTTTTTATCTACACGAGTCCAACTTGTATGGGTCATGTGTGCATATAGTTTGACAATATGTGTCACTAAGCTGTAAAAACTGAGGCATTACCGCAGGATACTCCTTCTTGGCCATTTTTAATATCAAAAGATATTTTCTCATATTTACAATTGCGATCAGATTCCGTGTACCTTGCTGGTCCCCGACCATGTTTTTTTGTAACGACATCTATAGAACAAGACCATAATATTAATAAGTGGATTATAAAATAATTCAAGCAACTAATTGTCTCCAAGAAAATAAACACATGGTAGAGATATTTTATCTGCAACATCCATACTCATAAAGTCTTATTGATGGGAATTGTTGACTCTTCTAGTTCAACACTTGGTGCTTTAGTAGACTGAACTGAAAATGATGGAATCTTGTCTCTAAGTGTGCCTACTTGAGGCTATTTTTCTAATTGGTCTCTACCAAAAACTGATGCTACATGCCTAGCACACCCACCATGAACTTTCTTTCTTCCTTTTAATGCATGCACCATCTTTATCAACAGATGAAGTCTGCTTTATCCCTTGAGAGAAAAATGGTATACGCAAATTATGTATGTACAACAAAGATGAAAAATAACTACACAAGGGCCAAAAATAATACTTCATCACTAATGTAGCATAATCAAGTGATACTATTATTGACTGTGGAATATTATAAATTATTAGAAAACAATATTAAAATTGTTCGAAAACACTAACAAATTAAAACAGAAACATTATACAGTTTTATTTGGAGATCTTTATGTTTTCTAATGAATTCTCTATATTAAATCTTAGTTTTGCTTTGCCTATTATTCAATTTTTGGTTGGCATCTAAGTAACACTTGAATTTCATGGTATTACAAGTAACTTATTCAATCTTTGTATTGTGCCACAATTTTTTTAAGAATTTCCTATATTCAAACTTCATAGAAAATGCATAATATTACATATCAAACCTTAAATTTGCTCAATTTTAGGAATCTAAAAGGCCGCAAAATCTTCCAAAATCGTCTAACAAGTCCTAAGCTGTTCTATCATTTAGTTATAGTTTTTTTACTAAAATTGTCCTATTTTTCTTTTGTTCCAATAACTTGGTTACAAAATTGCGTTGATGATTCATTTTGCATGATTTAAAGATATCATGTTGTATTTCTTCATTAATTTGGCAGTGTTACTATTTTTCTTGATTTATTTGGAATTGTTTAAGGATATTATGTTGTCTTTCTTTATTAATTTGGTACTGTTTTTGTTTTTTATTGACTGATTTGGCATTGTTTTCGTGACGCCCCCAAATCCCCACACCCGAACACGGGGAAATCGAGACGTCCGGATGGTGACAACCCGGGTCACCATCCTATAGACGGGTGCCAAGTGTGTGCAAAGGCAACATATGTGCACAAAGAAACACGCAGCGGATAACGAAAGTCATAACTAAGTACCAGAATTTTCTTAATATAATACAAGCTGTTTAAAACATACATAATTAAAATATTACAAAAACACAAATATAGTTTTAAACCAAACTATAAAGCATAACTTCGACATCAAAACTCCGGCGGAGCCGCATCCTTGGGCTCAGCCTCCTCCTCCTCCTCGAATCCTGCACCAAAATCTACGGAACCAAAAATGGTACCACGGGTAAGTAAAATCCAAACACCACCAGATAAAAGCATATAGAACTCAAACAATATGCATGAATTAATGCCAATGCATAAAACCCATAAAATCACAATTTCCACACACGCCAAAAATCCCATTTGGCCCAACAACAAACCTGTTCCAAAAACACGTCAAAAGTCACATTTGGCCTTTACTCATCTCAAACCAAAAACCATTTTATCCGTATGCGCCATGACCTCCCCTAGGGGTCATCCGCACACCCTAGCTCCAATGCCACACCGCAGAGTACCACCACGCATGTGACACCTAACGAGCGATGCCCAGTTCCACGCCCCGCGTGTTCGTAGCCAAGCATCCTCTAGCCCTCACCAGCGAAGGGCCACGGAATCGGTGCGTAGAGCGATGCCCGGTTCCGCGCCCGGCGCGTTCGTAGGCAAGCATCCCCTAGCCCCCGCTCCCGTCGTCGCCTAGCGACGACCCAGGGGACATCACTCAGTTTATTCCGCTCCCGAGTGACCAGAGGAGCTCCACCGAGATAATACCCCATCCCGGCTTGGAGTCGTGATACACACGCACCCGTAAGTCCACTTACGCCAATAAACAGGCTTTTCTCAATTAAATAAAAACACACGTGCATGCACCATGTAAATGCAATATCGATTCGCAAAAATAAACAACCAACATATATCAATAAAATAAGCAACTCCGTCCTCCATCCATCCGACCCCCGAACTCCTCGGACTCAGTCCGGAATCAGCCAACCAACAGATAAAATTATTGAATGAGCAATATATATTTAAATCTGAAAATAGAGTTTGGAAAATACTTACAGCGCTATATGGTATTTTTAGAAAGCTTGCGGCGTTGCAAACGGCGGAAGAAAAGCAACGTAACAGTGTAATTTACACTGTCGCCGTGGGTAATAAATTACCCATTTTCGAACGGGGACAAACCAAGGTACAAAATTGATAGGGAATGGTCTTGAGATATTTATGAAGCTAAAGGAAACGAGTTTTTGGCCGTGGGTGGTGGTGGAAATGGAGGTCGAAGGCCAAAAAGGGGCTGAACGGAGTTGAGTTCGTGGGAGCTGCTCCGGCAACGGATCAAGGCCGGAAATGAGTGGTTTAGGTCGGCAAGAGGTAGGGGAAGAAGCTGTGAAAAGATGGTGGCCGGAGGTGGTGCGACGACGCCGGAATAGGTGAAAAACCGTATGGCTTGGAGGAGCTCGTGGTGGCTAACGGTGGTTCGGATGGAGGTGAAACTTGGTGGGGATGTTCACCGGTGAGAGGGGAAGAAAACTGGGTGGGTGGTGTAGGCCACGCTGCCGGCGAGCGGCGGTTCTGGGCTGCGAAAGCAACCGGCGACAGGGGCAAAAATAGAGCAGGTGCAGCGACTTCTGGCGGCTCTCGAAAGCTAACGGCTAGTCCGATGGCTTTGAAAATTGGTGGGGATGATCTCTGGTGGAAGGGGAAGAGAATGGTGATGACGGTGCACCAAACGGTGGCCGGACGGCGGAGAACTGGGCGGTCAAAGGGGCGGCGACGGGAAGGAGAAAAACAGGCTATTCGGCGTACGCGGGAGAGAAAGGAGAAGAAAGAAGAAGAAAAGAAAGAAAAAGAAGTAAAAAGAAAAGGAAAAAGGGAAAAAGAAAAAGAGAAAAGAAAAGAAATGAGGTCCAATCCTCACTCCGGAGACCAAAACCGATCCGCCGAAAACGATATTAAAAACCGTAAAACGACTAAAATAAATTAAACACAACACCAAATAAATTAAAACCAATTTAAAACACATTAATTTAAAATAAATAAACCAATATATTAATTAAAATAAAAATAACAGTTCAGTGAAAATACACGTAAAAGCGGGTCATCACATCCTCCCCCCCTTAAGAACAAATTTCGTCCTCGAAATTTGCAAGATCAGCCATCAGCGCCAAACAGATACAAGGTACAACTACGAACATATTTGAGAGATACATAGCATCGACAACTCCCAACAAAACCAATGGTTATTAACTTCACACCATAAATTGCTAATATCGGCGACGCCTTTGCTTTACCTTCCGAATTTTCATCATATTCCAACCTTGGTAACCTAATAGCCACTTCCCAAAATTAACCATCAATAAATAAAATTTGCACGACCAAAAGATTAATCTCACATTAAAACTTTGAATTACTACTAATTCCTCAAAATCGATACAAAATTTGAACTTCTAAAAAATCTCCAAAAATCATGCTTTCGCGCGCACTCTGATAACTCACCAACATACATAAAGGCTATATCCTCAAAAATTAATATCATGAAGTACAAGCTCAATCCACACCTAACCACAAGAAAACGTTTACCACATTTCCATAGAAAATCGTATACTTCCAAAAACCACAAATCTCCACTCATTCCTCAGTTGGCCATCGCTGCCCTAAACGAAAATCGACATTCCGCAAAAATACATCCATTGATTGATGACAGAAACCAGTACTAATCAACCTCCAGGCCCCAATTTGAAAACACATAACACCATCCCAAAATACACCTGTCTCTTCTAAAGATAAGGAACATCTCCAAAAGGCCCAATCTCCAAAAGGCCCAAGTCCTTCCCGGCCAACCAACGAGAGCGCCTATAACCTCTATCCGATATCCCACACTTCAAGCTCATTTCCTATATTTTGAATAACATCTAATCTTGCAATAACTAACTCACCATAAACTACCATTGACTTCACCTAGACATAATCGAAAAGCTCTTGGTAACTCACCCACCTACTTGTACTCTCAAAAACTCTAGTTTTAGCACAACTAATTTCTTCATAGCACTTCACAAATAAATCTCAAGACAGGCCATACTGTTTAAATCTTCAATCCATCAAAAACTATTAAACAACACTCATGGATCCTACTGCTTTATTACTTCATACACCACACATGGTGACCTAACGATCTCTTTCAAGTTAAATAACCATATCCCCAATTCTCCCAATTGAATACTTGATCTCCAAAGAAAAGTATAGCCTCACCAACTTAAATTCCTATGACTTCAAGTCGCAATTAATTCTCAAGATGAATACAACAGTCGTTTCAAACCATCCTTCCAATGGGTAACCCGATTCGACTGTACATTCCGTTCAACTTACCAAACAACCCAGAGCCAAAATCTCTTGAATTTAGTATTATCACACAGATTCCTCTTCGACTCCTACCAAGCCAAAAATAGATGAGACTAGAACCAGCACTCCCCGAAATCCATACGCACTTACCATTACTACTCATCGATCTCATGTACTTTTAGCCAACACCACAAATCATTCAAACATACAAGTGATCCATTATTGCATTTCCATCACCTGGACTTATATCCTCAACTCAACAAGAATCATTCCTAAATCTACTCAACTTATATCCTTAAATCAGCAACTAGCCATTGCTTAAAGTTTGGTACCGAGAATGGCCTTGAACCTGCTAAGAATTCATTCCCAAAAGTCTACAGATCATATAGCCTCAAATTCAATCGTATACAATACCAACACAAAATCTACTATTTCCAACACCCTGATAGACCTATATCTTTCGAATCGATAGAATCATTTCCTAAAATCTGCCACTACAACCTCGAGTTAACAATAATTATTTTCTAAACTAGCTCGATATCTTCAATCCTCAAAGAAATACACGAAATAGATCATTACCGCTAATCCTCAAATAAATCTACTCTAGAAAAAATTTTCATATCAATAACTCAACTCTAATCAACCCCATTTTAATGGTTACAAACTAATCACTCACTAGAATAGATCAAGCTATAGCACTAAGTCTGTAAAACTAAGAACTCAATTCCAATTATAAATCAGTCCTTCAATTCTACAATTCTAAAACCTTAAATCAAACAAGAATCATCTTCCAGAATCTCTAAGATCAAAGAACTTACATCCCATAAAAGAAAATCGACTCTCAAATCCTTCAAATTCTAAAACATTACTAGATAATAAATCATTTTCTGAAATTCTCAAGATTGGTAGCTTTAATCTAAAACATTCAACTTAAAAGCTTGTAAAATCTAAAGCCCCAATTGTCACCAAATTATTCATCCGAATCACGAAATCTAAACTCGAAATTTAATTATTCCCCCCCCCCCAAAGCTTGTCGAACCTAACCCCTTAATTACCATAAACTTATTTTCCTAAAATCTATAAGATCCCAAACTTTAAAACTTTAATGAAATTTCATAAAAATCTATCCTTGAAATTTGTTGAACTTACAAACTACTACGCTATAGACCATTTCATAAACTCCACGGAACTAAAGAACTCAATTATTCTACTTCCCTAAAAGATCACCTAGATCATGCCACTCTCTCTAAGCCTCTATAATATAAGAAAAACAAACCACACAAGGCGTTCATCACTAAAGATTAGATTAGACCCCTACCTGTCATGACTCTAGCATTCTGAGTCTCCGTAACCTCGCCTCCAACGGTACCAAGAGTCACTGCGCACATGAGCCTGAGCTAAATGCCTCTGGTTAGTTTTACCACTGCGACGAGCTCCACGGCTTTCTTGAACTCGACTAGGGCACTCACGAGCAAGATGTCCCGTCTGGCCGCATTCAAAACATTGGTTACTACCCAGACGACACTCGCTTCCATGAGCTCTATTACATCTTCCACAAACTTGCACTCGTCCTCCCATACGCACTCCCGAGGCTGCTAATGGTCGAATCCCAGTCTGTTGAACAAACTTCTGAGGCAAACCCGAACTACTTCCTTCACCAAAAAAAAACTCCGCCTCTTATGTCCTGGAGAGGAGCCCATTCTCAAGTTATTCTCTCGCTCCACAAGAGTGGCCACATCCACTAAATCCTGAAAAGTGGATATCCGGTGGCTGACCACCATACGGCGTATATCAGGACATAGACCCTCCTAGAAACGCTCGGCTCACATTTCTTCTGTGGCGATGGGGTGGGGAGCAAATCGCCCAAGTTCTATAAATTTTCGGGCGTACTGTTCCACGGTCATGCTCCCTTGGACTAAGCTTGAGAACTCTCTTGCTTTTTGCCGCCTCACGGAGCGGGAAAGAAGCGATCATTAAATTCTTTCTTAAAGCGCTACCAGGTTATAGTGGCAATAGACCCCAATCCTTAAACAAAATTCCCTTAAACACATCCTTAAAGTTTGTTGAACCTACACTCTTCTATACTATAGCCCCGTTACATAAATTCTATAAAACCTTGACCTCAATCATCGTACAAGCAAACCACATCGCAAAAAAATTCAAGCCTACTACACTAAAGGTTCAAGCCTAATAATAGTATCCTCGATTATACCGTCTTCCTGCCACAACACCACATTTGACCCCCTTTAAGAAAAACAAATAAAACCAATAACATAAAACCAAAAACCCAAACCAAACCACATAACAAGAAAACAAAAAAAAGAAACCAGCATGCAATAACACAACTAAATAAATACATACAAGCAAACAAGCTCAAACAAATAAAACAATTAAAACATATCAAACAGCAACTTTACTTAAAATAAATTTTAAAACACAACTTTAAAAATATTCTGGTACTACCTACGGGACATGTGGTTTTACCCAGAGCCAAACCGCTCTGATACCACCTGTGACGCCCCCAAATCCCCACGCCCGAACACGGGGAAATCGAGACGTCCGGATGGTGACAACCCGGGTCACCATCCTATCGACGGGTGCCAAGTGTGTGCAAAGGCAACATATGTGCACAAAGAAACACGCAGCGGATAACGAAAGTCATAACTAAGTACCAGAATTTTCTTAATATAATACAAGCTGTTTAAAATATACATAATTAAAATATTACAAAAACACAAATATAGTTTTAAACCAAACTATAAAGCATAACTTCGACATCAAAACTCCGGCGAAGCCGCATCCTCGGGCTCAGCCTCCTCCTCCTCCTCGAATCCTACACCAAAATCTACGGAACTAAAAATGGTACCGCAGGTAAGTAAAATCCAAACACCACCAGATAAAAACATATAGAACTCAAACAATATGCATGAATTAATGCCAATGCGTAAAACCCATAAAATCACAATTTCCACACACGCCAAAAATCCCATTTGGCCCAACAACAAACCCGTTCCAAAAATACGCCAAAAGTCACATTTGGCCTTTACTCATCTCAAACCAAAAACCATTTTATCCGTATGCGCCATGACCTCCCCTAGGGGTCATCCGCACACCCTGGCTCCAGTGCCACACCGCAGAGTACCACCACGCATGTGACACCTAACGAGCGATGCCCAATTCCACGCCCCGCGTGTTAGTAGCCAAGCATCCTCTAGCCCTCACCAGCGAAGGGCCACGAAGTCGGTGCGTAGGGCGATGCCCGGTTCCGCGCCCGGCGCGTTCGTAGCCAAGCATCCCCTAGCCCCCGCTCCCGTCGTCGCCCAGCGACGACCCAAGGGACATCACTCAGTTTATTCCACTCCCGAGTGACCAGAGGAGCTCCACCGAGATAATACCCCATCCCGGCTTGGGGTCGTGATACACACGCACCCGTAAGTCCACTTACGCCAATAAACAGGCTTTTCTCAATTAAATAAAAACACACGTGCATGCACCATGTAAATGCAATATCGATGCGCAAAAATAAACAACCAACATATATCAATAAAATAAGCAACTCCGTCCTCCATCCATCCGACCCCCGAACTCCTCGGACTCAGTCCGGAATCAGCCAACCAACAGATAAAATTATTGAATGAGCAATATATATTTAAATCTGAAAATAGAGTTTGGAAAATACTTACAGCGCTATATGGTATTTTTAGAAAGCTTGCGGCGTTGCAAACGGCGGAAGAAAGGCAACGTAACAGTGTAATTTACACTGTCGCCGTGGGTAATAAATTACCCATTTTTGAACGGGGACAAACCAAGGCACAAAATTGATAGAGAATGGTCTTGAGATATTTATGAAGCTAAAGGAAACGAGTTTTTGGCCGTGGGTGGTGGTGGAAATGGAGGTCGAAGGCCAAAAAGGGGCTGAACGGAGTTGAGCTCGTGGGAGCTGCTCCGGCAACGGATCGAGACCAGAAATGAGTGGTTTAGGTCGGCAAGAGGTAGGGGAGGAAGCTGTGAAAAGATGGTGGCCGGAGGTGGTGCGACGGCGCCGGAATCGGTGAAAAATCATATGGCTTGGAGGAGCTCGTGGTGGCTAACGGTGGCTCCGATGGAGGTGAAACTTGGTGGGGATGTTCACCGGTGAGAGGGGAAGAAAACTGGGTGGGTGGTGTAGGCCACGCCACCGGCGAGCGGCGGTTCTGGGCTGCGAAAGCAACCGGCGACAGGGGCAAAAATAGAGCAGGTGCAGCGACTTCCGGCGGCTCTCGAAAGCTAACGGCTGGTCCAATGGCTCTGAAAATTGGTGGGGATGATCTCTGGTGGAAGGGTAAGAGAATGGTGGTGACGGTGCACCAAACGGTGGTCGGACGGCGGAGAACTGGGCGGTCAAAGGGGCGGCGACGGGAAGGAGAAAAACAGGCTATTCGGCGTACGCGGGAGAGAAAGGAGAAGAAAGAAGAAGAAAAGAAAGAAAAAGAAAGAAAACGAAGGAAAAAGAAAAGGGAAAAGGGAAAAAGAAAAAGAGAAAAGAAAAGAAATGAGGTCCAATCCTCACTCCGGAGACCAAAAACCGATCCGCCGAAAACGATATTAAAAACCGTAAAACGACTAAAATAAATTAAACACAACACCAAATAAATTAAAACCAATTTAAAATACATTAATTTAAAATAAATAAACCAATATATTAATTAAAATAAAAACAACAGTTCAGTGAAAATACACGTAAAAGCGGGTCATCACAATTTTATGTTGTAATGAAAGATTTTATTTTATCATTGGAGAGTGATGAAGTTTAGATGATGATGCGTAAAAAACAGTCTAGAAGTTAAAGATGAAATCTTGAAGCTAAAATTCTGAAATAACAACATGATGTAAATGTGAAAGATCGAGTGAAGGTGATTTATTCTCCCAATAGTGCTTCTTTGAAGCCATTCATTGGAAAAAAATTTGATGATGTAGAAGACGCCCAAGCATTTTACAAGACGTATACAAGATGAAGAGCTTTTGCAATTTAATTTGGATCTACCATACTCGATGGTCAAAAGAGGAGAGTAAACTAATTGGAGTAAAGTATGTTTGCTCAAAGGAAGGAACTCGGCATGAAAGTCTCAGACAAAAAGAACAAATAGTTCTCAAACCTGCAGAGACAAAGATTGGGTGTAAAGTAACGATGCCAATAAAAAAGGAGGTAAGTTTGTGCCTAAACACAACCATGGGTTACTCACACCAAGAAGTACTAGTTTGCTCCATAGACAAAGGAGTGACGTGTGTAAAAAAAATTCATTCTCATTTTGAATGAGTCTAGTGTATCGACAAAGAAGATAATGTCAATGTTGAGTAAAAAAATCAATTAGTGACTTTAATGTTAGTTATATTGGCAAAGACATGAAAAATTACTTGAGCAATAAAAGAAGAAAATTATTTAAAGAAAGAGATGCACAAAGGTTGTATGCCTACTTTCTTGATCGCTAGTGTAAAGAATCAGGGTTTGTTTACTCCATGCAAGTTGATTAGAATGTGTGTGTGGAAAGTTTATAGATGCAAGATCAAGGACTGTGTACCAATATTTTGGAAATATTGTCACCTTTAATACCATGTACCTGACAAATATTTGTAAGATTCTCTTTGTCTCTTTTTTGTAGTTAACCATCATCACCAAATGTTTGGTTGTGCCTTGTTAATTAATGAAACTACCAAATCGTATACATGATTATTGAGAACATGACAAGAGACAATACTTGAGTATTCCCCTCCAACTATAATTATCAATGATGACAAGGTGATAGCTAAGTCTATTGTAGAGGTACTCCCAAATATGACTCATAGATTGTACTTGTGATACATTTTACAAAAATTTCCTAAACATTTGGCCCATGTATATAATAAATTTTTTAGACTTTAAAAAAGAGTTTCACATTGTATCCATGAGAAAATAATAACTAATGAGTTCGAGTAGGAATAAAGTTCAATATTAGTGAGGTATGGGCTAGTCGATAAAGGTTGGCTGCAAAATCTTTATATCCAATGGGATAAGTGGGCTCCGGCTTACTTGCGAACCATATTTTGTGTCGGTATGTCAACAGTGCAAATGAATGAAAGCATGAATAATTTTTTCAAGGATTATGTTTGTTCAAGCACTATGGAGAGTGACTGTGTGCATCAATACAAGAAAGTAATGCACTTTATTTTAAAGAGAAAGAGAAGGACGTGCGAACAAAATCTACACGAGCAATATTGAAAATATGTCAAAAAATTAAAGAAAATGCGGTCTTAGTCTATACAAAAAAGTCTTTCATGATTTTTCAAGATGAGAATAGCCAACGGTACAAATCAATCAAATATCATAAAGAGAATGAAAGCAAGACACATGAAGTGGCACCTTATGGGAAAGCAATCCCTATTTACTATGTGGCCTTGGAGAGTGAAGAAGAGAAGTGAACATGTACATGCCATAAACTTGAGTTTATGGGAATTCTTTTTAGGCATTTGGCCAAAAAAGACTACACTACTTTAGACCCAAGATAGAGTGTCCATTCACGGAGGCTGTTGTTATTTTTGTAGTTGCCATAAGTTTTATTTTTTTACCTTTGTCCTCAGAAAAAAGAGCCATTGACGGACCAAATACGAACCTTTATGTGCCAAAAGTCACATTTATTTTGTGGACTAATTAAGTCACGACGCTAATAGAAGTTGCATACTTTACAAGTATGAAAGACCTTCAATTGTAAGTTTCACTGTCCAGAGAAAAACTAACCTTATTCTTCCCCATCCAACAATAAAGAAAAGAGTAAGGAGTAGTCCCTATGGGACAACCATCCGGAAAAGCTATAGAGCTAAGGATCTAGGGTGCATGCTTTAAGCAGCCATCAAACGCTAGAGTCTATAGGGTCGATCATGACCATGTTGACTCATTTTCCAAATGATCATTGCTCACTTGCAAAGACACTAAAATAGTCAACTACACTTCGAGAGAACTCAACCTTATTCAACTAAAAGACACGAAAGGAGAAGAATCCCCTCAACTAGAGAAAGGAAGAGTGCTTGCCGAAAATTTTCGGGCCTTGTCATTAGCCTTACCAGAAAAGACACTTTCATCTCATTGTTCAGCCCCTTTTGTTCATTAGGGAGGCTAACAGTCCACACGCGGGACCAGGCTTCCAACTTCGTCTTCAGTTTATGGACGGCTTGAAATAAATGGTTATGGAAAATGAAGTTCTACTTTAAGGGGATGTGATGTCTGGTGTGGTGAACCATCATTACTCTTAATCAAAAGAAAGGAGTGAAGCTTTGGTTTCTAATGAAAGCTTCAAAAAGTGATCTTCTTGGGTTTCCGATTGTTTCCTAGATTTAAGTAGCCTTTGGTTGCCTACCAAATGAAAGAAGTCACTATCAAATAGCTTGCCCTACCAAAATACCAAAGGTGCGCTTCGCTTATTGACTAAGAAAAAAATTGGTTTGTGCTCTATGAAAAAGTAGTAGCAGAGTGTCTAGTGGAGCCACGTAATGCTATACAATTGCTTGAAATTACAAATTCACTTAGAGTCTTGTCTAATCCAACCAAAGGGTTCGTATCTAAAAATATATATATTAGATATATTTTAGATAAGGGGGAGAACTACGAGTTTTTTCAGGGTTCTTGTTAATTCTGAGTGGGATTCAAGATTCTCTAGGTCTGAGGCTACCTTTTTACCTCCTGGTGTATCGGATCATTTTCATGTTGTGGTAAGAGTCGCTGAACCCTACATGTCCAGCTCTTCACTCTGGTCACCATTATCTCTACTAAGGTAGAGCAATCTAATTTCTTAAGCCTTGAGGAAATAAGAGGGACATCAAGGTACTTGATAGGCAAAACTCCTTTCCTGTATTGAAGCGCCCAAGGGTGCACCCCTTGAGTGCCCTTGTGAGGAGCTTTCCGAGTCATAATCCTATAAGCTTTTTGGAACCCTAGTTTAGTTGGCATCAGTAGTTGACTCCTCCTTGTCGAAAGCTAACAATTGTCGGACTAGCCTTCCTTGCCTTCAGATTTACCTTGCTTTCCTACCCTTGGCCTTCAGACTGGATGCTCTAGTTGCTGTTAGCTGCTCTTAGTGGAATACCTTGCTTCACTCATCATTGGATGACATTGCAATGAGTGATAAAGGTGGGGCAACTACGCCAAATATATGGACCGTTTTATGGGGACTTGACTCAGCCTCTTCCTCTTCATTTGCCTCAAAATATTAGTAATCTGTGGTCTTTGCATCCACCTTAGTGAACTTTTAGTGATGTCTTCGGCAGCCTTGCGGGGATCTTTAAATCAAATAATTGGTTTACAAGACGCCATATCCATGGCAAGAAATCAGAATTAAATATGTTGCCACATAATTATATTCTAGAGAGATAGGCAATCAATCCTAAGAGTTGAACTATAGTTTAGCTACTCTTGACATACCAATTAAAACCCACTAGTTCGTGGATTTTTTAATTTAGGGAGAAATTGTGTTGTGTTCAATAATTCAGGTTTTGTGCAAGTTCATGTAGGATCTTGCATTCAAAACCACTCATATTGACTTTACCTGCATTTACGAT
Organism: Carya illinoinensis; assembly: GCF_018687715.1. Lineage (NCBI taxonomy): Eukaryota > Viridiplantae > Streptophyta > Magnoliopsida > Fagales > Juglandaceae > Carya > Carya illinoinensis. The sequence continues at coordinate 24,382,997 of NC_056758.1, forward strand.
TTAATAAGTTATGGTATAATATTGGCTTCATTCTTTTTAAACATTGTCCATTACATATCATTATCATAATAGTCTAATACATAAATAGTTTAGCAATTAGAAATTAGCATTGATTAATTAGTTGTACAAACTCTATTAAAGCATGTCAAAGAACTACCTGTACAGAGGAAAATGAGGAGCGGCGGTTTTTGGATGCCAAACTATATGGTGAAGTTTTGTTCTATTGCTCTTACTTCTTTTGTATTGGTAGTCTTGTTTGCTAATAAGTACTAATCGATTTTGCACTCTAGGCATTCTTGTAGATTTTTTTTTTGTGTTGATATGACCCTAACATACCTATATATGACCAAAAGACAATCAAACAATTACAACTATCAATTGATAGATAAAAAATGATTTCAACCATTTATAGATATACAAACTACTCGACTTCGACTAGATTAGAAGCTGAGAGGCGCAAGGGAAAAATAGAGAAGACTAATTACATTCTAACAATTTTATTATCGTGATGATTTTTGTTTTTTGGAATACTTATATAATTATATTCACTTGTTGTTGATTCATAGGAAAATGTTAGACATTTAATGTTGTAATAGACTTATGGAACTATATTGAAATAGACATACGGAGTCGCCTTTTTGTGAAGCATTTGTAAAAGACATATTTTGTGATACACATGAAGCTGAGCTATAATATATATGTTTTTGTGATGCATATATAATTACTTAATCTAACTTTATGGTTATGATCTCTTAAAACTTGTTAAATTGTGAGTGTTAGATGTAACTGTAGTTAGTTTGAAGGAGTTCATTTAACTTAATTTCGAAGACTATCAAGGGATTTGTGAAATTAAATTTATGTCTGTAAATACTAAGTGACAAATATTCACCACCATCTTACCAAACTATGATCTAGGTCTGCCTATAAAAACATGGTTGAATGTCATGTGATATAGGAAAGCCAACCCTTCCTCTCTTCCATTTTTCACCCATTAAGAGATCAGGCAACTTGTATTGATTGGTAAGTGTTTGGGCAAAAATAGATTAGAGTGAATACAGAGTTTACACAAGATATCAATATAATATATTCTTGATCTCTAATTGTTCCACACTACAAGGAAGGCAGCCCCCACACAACCAATTCATATAATTTTTCCTATTAATTCATATACAAACACTACATAGTTAATACATCTCAAAAGCCCAAGTCCCAAAATTGCAATACATCCCAAAATAATTAATACATATCAGATAAGGTAATACATTTCAAAATACCAAATCCTAATAGAAACTGCTTATCAACTTGATACCACTCATTACCAAAACTGGACTTTTGATTAAGCCAAAACTGGTTCTAGATGCTTGCAAAAGTGCACAAGCTTCAAATGTTACCCTGGAGGTTCATCTGTACAAACCGAAGGCAAGCAATAATTTAAGAGGCTAGTTTTACAAGTTGGGTTAGTTAAAAAAAATTTGGGAATTTCAGTAATTATGCATAGAAATCCAAACATCAGCTGCTATTCCATTTATTCAAATAAAAATAATAAGGTTCAAGAGTTGCAATCAGTATTAATTCAATCTAAGAAGCTTAGAAACATAATATAAATATCCATCCATGAAATTTCCAACACAAGCCCCTTACAAATAATATCTAGAAAATGTATCAAAAAATTCAATTAAAATCAAAAGAAACCAACAAAGACAAATGTTAGGACTGTAATAGCTTCTAGGGCTTGACAAGGACGACAAGTAAAAAATAAGACCAACTATAATTTAGGATTGAGTACAATTTTGAATAATGAAACAATTTAACTATTAGGTTACATAAATAATTTGTGAGTTAAGCATTAAAGACTTTTAATAAAATATGTCTCACAGAGTCATGACAAAGGGAGATGCTTCTATTATATAGAAAAGTTACAATTAACTTTACCTTTAAAGAAAAAATATACAAGGAAATGTAGTGTTGTACATGCCTAAAATAAAGGGTATCATAAAGGGAATATACAAAGTCACGGGTTGTTGAGTTGTAGATTGCTAGTGTTTTGCTGTTTATTGTTGTTATCCCCCATCAAACGAAGCCACAGGTCAGGACAGAGTCCAAGTTTGGATCGAATCATTGTAAAGTGAATTTTGGCAATGGTTTTGGTGAAAATGTCTACAAGCTGAAGTGAAGATGGAACAAACCAAGTTTCTAGAGCACCAATTATCTCTTATTCATCCACATAATGAATATCAAGTTCAATGTGCTTTGTTAGGGTGTGTGGCACTAAGTTAACAGACCGTTGAAGTGCACTTAAGTTGTCACAATTAAGTATTTGTGGGCTAGAAAAAGGTGGTGAAGGTCTTTTAGAAGAAATGTGAGCCAGGTGAGTTTGGCAGTGGTTGAAGCCATGGACCTATACTTAGCTTCGGCATTGGATCGAGCAACAGTGAGCTACTTTTTGGCACTCTGCAAGAAGCAGTTATGAGTTCACGCATAGAAATGTGAATAAGCCAATGGTTGAATGGCGAGTAAGCGGGCATCCAGCCCAATTGGCGCAAGAAAATCCATAGAGATCAAATGTGCTTGAGGCAATGATAAGGAAGCTAAAATTGAGAGTTCCATGCACGTAGCGTAAAATCCTTTTGACAAGTTGGAAATGAGCCACAGTTGGTGCATGCATGAACTGACACACAAAGTTCAAGCCATAAGAGAGATCTAGTCACGTGAAATTCAGATATTGGATTCCTCCAACAAGTCACTCGTAGTGAGTTGGATCATAATATAGTTCAGTGGAGGAGGTCGTTCGACCCTTAGGCAACATTGGAGTGGCTATGGGTTTGCATTCACCTAAAGAAGCATGGTCTAGTAGCTCTCGAGCATAACAAGCCTGAAAAAGAGTGAGTCCTTGAGTAGTGCGATATCTTCCAATGCCGAAGAAGTGATGAAGTGAACCCAATTCTGTAAGAAAACATTCCGTAGCAAGTTGGAAAATAAGATATTGAATCCAAGTGGGATTGTCACTAGTAATGACCATGTCGCCGACATATAACAGGAGCACAAGAAGACCATGATCAGAGTGGCATATAAATAGGTTGGGGTTGAAGGTACTATAGTAGAATCCGAGTTGAAGGAGGAAAGTGTTGAGACAATCAAACCATGTGCTAGGTGCCTCTTTGAGGCTATAGAGTGCGCGGCTTAATTTGCATACATGTGAGGGGCGATTAGGGTTGACGAAGCCTAGTGGTTGTTGCATGTATGCCAGAGTTGTAAGATACACATGTCGGAATGCATTTCTCAAGTCAAGCTAACGGATTGCCCATCATTTGACCAAAGTAAGGGTGAGGACAATAAGTTTGTTTGCTGGTTTAATTAAAGGGGAAAATGTTTCATGGAGGTCGAGTCCATCTGCCTGGTGGAACCCTTTGGCAACCAACCGTGCCTTGAGGTGTTCCACATAGCTGTCTGGTTGGAGTTTTACTTTATAAATCCATTTTCCACCAATGATATTCATATCAGGTTGATGAGAGACTAGGGCCCAAGTTTTACTCTTGGCAAGGGCATTAAGTTCTTCATGCATAGCTGCCAGCCAACCAAGGTGTTTTTGAGCAACTGTAATCGTGTGGGGCACATTTGGAATTGAGGCAGGTTGTGCAACATAAAGATTGGGATATTTTGGATTCTGAATCCCAACTTTGGCTCGAGTCATCATTTGATGAGGATGAGATTGCATTGCCTCTGGTGAAGTATTCAACTTAGGAGCTGTCACATGGGATTCATTTGGAGTTGCAACAGGTTTTGAAATATGTGAGTCATTTGTTGGTGTAGATGTGCTTTGAGAAACCATTGCTGGTGAGCATGTGCTGACAGCAGTTGTTGAGGGAGATGTAGTACTCATACGAGATTCTCAATCTGAGAAGGATGAGAGGTCTCCAATTATAGTTGCATGCCCGTAAAGATTGGCCGACGAAGAATAAGGAATGATATACTCGTGAAGACAATGTGCCGTGAGATATAAACACGGCTTGTGGGAGGGTGTAAGCATTTGTAACCCTTTTTCTTGGTAGAGTATCCGATGAAGACGCAAGGCATAGAGTTTATTTCAAACTTGTGAGCACGATAGTTGGCAAGAAAAGGGAAGTAGCGAATTCCAAAAACTCTAAGGCCGAGATAAATAGGATGTCGATCATGAAGTCAGAAAAAGGGTGAATCCATACCAAGTGCTTTTGAGGGTAGTCAATTGATGAGACATACGGTTGTGGAGAATCAATATGACCAGAAGCGAGGAGGCAAGTGCACATGAAACATCATAGTAAGCCCAAGTTCGGTGATGTTCCAATGCTTGCGTTCAGCTTTGCCATTTTGTTCTAGTGTTCGTGGGCAAGCCGATTGGTGATGAATGCCTTTGGATTGGAGGTAAGAGATAAAAGCTTTTGAGGAAAATTTTCTACCCTCACCACTTTGGAAGATGCAGATCTTTGCATTAAATTGATAGTCAATATGTTTGTAGACATGTCAAGGTAGTCAAGTAGATCTAATTTTCGTCACATAGAAAAAGAAACCATGTAATGTTAGTGAAGTCATCAACAAAGATAGCATGGAACTGAAATTTCTCTCTAGACAACACAAGGGCTAGTCCCAAAACATCATAGTGAATCTTGTGAAAATGAGATTTTATTGTATTATCTCTAGGTAGAAATGAGAGTCTACATGATTTTCCTAGTTGACAACTAACACAAATTGAAAAACAACTAGATTTCAAAAATGAAATATGTTTATTAGAATGTGAAAAATTTAAGATCTACTGATAAGGGTGTCCAAGGTATGAGTGCAAACTTGCTATATTAGTCTTCTGAAATCGAGAGGAGAAACACGTTGATGGATCACTATCAAAGGCATATAGTCAAACACGTCTATGTCCCTTCGCTTGAATTTTCTGAGTTGCCTTGTCCTTAATCACAAAACCATCACCATCAAAAGTAACAATGAGTTGGTAATCTGTAGTAAGTTTGCTAATAGATAATAAATCTTTGGTTATATTAGGCACAATGAGAACATCATTAAGTTAAAGATTGGAACTAATTGATGCTTTGCCAGTATGTGTGATAGGAAGGGTGATGCCATTTCAAACCATAAGACCATCAGATCCATTGTAAGGTTGAAGGTCATAGAGATTACCTAGGTTGTTGGTAACGTGATTGGTGGTTGTGTCAGGAAACCAATCCGAATCCTGGGAGTCAACAAGTTTCATTGCAGCAAGTGCTTGTGGAATAGTATCAACTTGGAATGAGTGATTAAAATGACTAAACCACTTGAGAGCGGTGTGGTTACACTTATTGCAAATTTGAAAAACGGGAAGATCATCCTTGGTCGACTTTGCAGTGTAGGACTAATTGCAAGAATTTGGCTGTGTAAATTTTGAGTTGGAAGAGTGACCTTGGTGAAAACCACGCCCTTTGGAGTTGATTGATTGTGCAATCTTTTCGTATTTGATTTTTTTTTTTTTTTTTTTTTAGTGAAGTATGCCATCTGGGCAGGAGGAGATGCATCCAGCTTGTTAAGTTCGATGTAGCTTTCTAACAAAGTAACAAGATCCAAGTAGGAGGGCATGGCTAGACGCATCATAGTGGTAACTCTACATATTCTTTGTCGAGGCTAATGAGGAGCCATCATGATTTTTTGTGATCCGAGACGGGCTTTCCAATAGCCGAAAGATCATTGCAAAAGGTCATCAAAAGTTGGAAGCATGCTGATAAAGAATCATTACCTTGAGAAATGGAGGTGAGCTATTGCTTAAGAGCCAAGCTGCAATCAAATAAGTCGCTGCAAAAGAATGCAACAGAGCCTACCATACTTCCACTGCAGTGTTGAGGCCGACAACAATGCTGAGAAATTTTTTTAAAAGTGTTGCAGTGATTTAGCCTTCAACACGCCGATTAGTCTTTTGCCCCAATAGAAAGGTAGGGTCCGGAATGGACCCAGCTGAGTCACCATCAATGAAGGAAGGTGGTTGTTGAATTTCACCATTTACAAAGCCCTGGAGATTATAGTTGTCTAGAATGTTGAGCAATTGTGTTTTCCATGGAAGGAAATTCATGGGTGTGAGGTAAAGAGACACAGAGTTTGTGACATTTTGTGTCATGGGGTTAGATATTCAATGGGCAAAGCAGAGGAAAGGGAAGATGGTGGGGAGCTGGCCATGGGAAAAAAATCTCTCTCTGAGTGTCACTATATGGGCTCTTGATACTATAAAATTTTTTGATAAAATCTGTCTCACACAATGATGACAGAAGGAGATGGTTCTATTATGTAGAAACGTTAAATTGATTTTACATGTAAAGAATACATATACAAGGAAAGGTAGTGTTGTACATGCCTAAAATAGAGAGTATCAGGAAGGGAATATACAATAGTTACAGGTTGATGAGTTGTAGATTACTAGTGTCTTGTTGTTTATTACTATTAGAGTCGGGAGAGATAGTTCTTCAATGTAACAAACCTGAAATTTATTATTTGTTCATGAGTACAAAAGAAAGAATTTGAAGGAAAAAAGTAAAGAGGAACATTTTTCCCTTTGGCTTCCAAGAAATTGTAGGAAAAGTAAATAAACTATTTTTTATTAGGATAAATATAGAGAGAAATAATTTTAATAGTTGACTTTTTTCATTATCAAGGACCCAAGACAAAGAATGTTGTTCCTTGTTACTAAACTAAGCAACCCAAACTGAAAATCATGTCCAAACAGAGGTTAGAGAAAATCAAAAGCCTCAATATTTCAATTTTGAAACTCAAAAAACAAAACATTCCATCGGATAATGAGGATCAAGGAAACAATTAAAATGATGATCTTACCACCACAATCATGTAAGAAACAACAACCACCATCATAGCAGCCAATATCGTCACAAAGACTTCCAAGGACCATAGCACAGATCAGAGTAACATGAACTTTGGGTTTATCACATGGATTTGGACGGAGAGAAAGATCAAATAAACTACTATAGACCCATTCATGATAAACTTAGCTCCAATAATCACATGCTTTTAGATCTACCTCCTCTAATAGTTGTGATGATGTCAAATGGTGGCCAAGGTAGGAGGCTCAATGCAATGGAGAGGAAGAGGGCAGAGGAGCAAGGGTGCTGTGTGAAAATGTTTTGGATATCTAAGCTTTTGTTTGAATTTAAAAATGTAAGACCTTGGTCTAATAGAAAGAGAAAAGGAAAGAAAAAAAGGTAAATCCATGTGGACTTCGAGTAGTAGAGTGTTAGTAACTGGTGGTAAGGGTATCATTACCCATACATTTTACATGTTGATCATTTTGATATTTTTGCCTTCTATGATCACTTTGATCGACACATTCATGTACTTCTCCCCTATTATTGGCCAAGGATTAAATCCAAACAGTATTGGGGTTTAGATGTGCGTAAACATATATGGTACAACACTTGATTTACTTCACTGGCCTTGTGTATGAATAAGGTTGTTGTCCATAAAAAATCAACATTCCATCAACACTTTTTCTAAACCTAAAGCATAAAGTACTTAATTAGAATAACCATAAATGGAAATAACTCTAGAACTAGGTCGTGATTTTTTCATATTGGTTTCGAGTAAAGATCATGATGTGATCTTATTGCCTGATGAAATTAACAAATTAATTTGAAACAGAGTTAATATGTTTTTAAGTTAGTGTGTATAGCAAACTATTCGCTTCCCTTAAATGGTAAAATTTGATTTGTAAGATTCAAATTGAAAAATCTATCTACCAAATTATGTCATATAAATACTTTACTAAGTATGCTCTACATATTGAGAATATAGTTTTTCTTCTAAAAAGGGATAAGCATGTTATCTTGGCCTTGCATTTAATGTTATCAATGTTTGATTTTTAGATAATATTCACCTTCCACATAAGTATTTAATACTGCATTTATATTTCTATATAAAATCAACCAATTGAAAAGATGATCTCAAAACTACAAGAAAATAATATGCACACTAAATTAATAAAAGATGAATTGAAATGCATAAAGGAAAAATAACATCTAGTAGCAAACATGATATGCCATGAAGTGGCTTCCCGACTAAAGATTGTGGCATCCATGTATCTCTCATTTATAGTGGCTTTCATATATTTCTAGGGTATGCTTGGAAGTCCAATACATCCACTCCATCATCTTCTTCAAAAGAAAACATAAATTATATAATCAAATGTTCTGATTTTTTTGGTACAAATTAAGCATAAAAACCCTCATTGTATGCAAAAATTGATAGCTCTTTTAACCAAGGCATGGCCCAGTGTTTGTAAACTCAGCAAGTGAAGAAATTGGTGTTTAACACTCAATTTAAAATTCCTTAACAATGACCAAGAAAATTGTAAACATTTTATAGACCAGGGTGAAAATAAAAACCAGTGAACCTGCCCGAACTGATTGATTTGGTCCAATTCTGAATTGATTTGGTCCAGTACCAGTTTCATCTTTTGAAAAACCAGTTGGAACTAGTCTGATTCCGGTTTCCCTTTTTCTAACACCGGACTAGACCAGTTCATATATATATATATATATTTATTATATGATTTTTTATGTTATATATAATTTTTATATAATATATATTGGAATGCTCATCCTTGTGATGAGACTTTAGAATATAATTTTGGAAAATGAGATGAAAATTACTAAACTTTTTAAAAAAAATTTCATTTCCTTTCCAGGATATAAAAAATAGTACAGTTAAAATTTAAAACTTGCATTTACAAACCTAAAAGAAAGTTTTGCAGTGGAAATCATTAAACTAAAATACAAGTCCTTTTAAAAAAAATAGGATTTTATATACAGTTCTGCTCGGTACAAGCGAGGGTTAACCGATTGCTTTCGTGGAATAAAAAAAATGAAAATAAAAAAGGAAAAAAAAAGAGTAAAGAAAGGAAAAACAAAAAAAAACAAAACTTCTTCAGTGAGTGGGTGAGTCTTCGGCGAGAAGACCACATTTCGAACATTTCCTTTGCCTTTAAGATCTCTCTCTTTTTCTATCTCTTTTTTCTCTCGATTCTAAATTTTGGATTCTTTTTTTTTTTTTTTTTTGCCTCATCTCTTTCTTTTCTTATAATTTTTTTTCTTGAAAAATTGAAGAGGCAGCCAAACTAAGATATAGCTTTCTTTGATTATCTTGTCTGGGCTAGTTCTGAGTTTGTTGAAGCTATTTTTGCTGCTCTGTTGTTCTTTTCCATCTCAGTTTGTGGATTTGTATAGAACTCTAGGGGTGTTTTCTTTGTTGATTTAATTTTTCTGTCTTTGGGCTCAAATTGGGTGTTCCAGGGTCTTAGAATTTATTATTTCCTTTTTGTTTTTCTCAATTCTATCCAAAGAATCTAATGGAAATGTGTTTTGGGAGTCTATGAGATCTTTCCCTTATAAAAATCCAATCTTTTCATTATAAAATTTAGATTTTGGGCTCATTGATTGTGGTGGAGGATATTTATTTGTTTATTTTAATAGAAATCCCATAATGTTGATGTTGAATTTAAATTGAGGGATCTTGCCCATGAAAGATGCTAAAGCTGGAATTTCTTTGATCACCATTAAAGGTCTACTTTCAATAATATGACAAAATGAACATTCTTTTCACTTTTTTTTTTCCTCTTCTTTAAGACCAAGTGTTGTTGATCTCCACTAAAGTTTTGGGTCTTAAAGGAATGTTCATTGATTTTTTTTTTTTTTTTTGTTGCTTTGAGTGTATGAAAGGTGATAAAGTAAAGGCACCTTAGCAATAGACCTAAAGTTTGAAATGTATGCGACTGAGACTGAACTTCTGCGACAAATGATTTCATTTTGAAAAGAAATCAGAAATTCCATTTGCTTTGTGTTCAAGGTCAATAAATTGGTTGTGGCAAGGAGGCTTCAAAGGACTTTGCATTCGTTTGTGGGAAGATGAAGGGAGGGAGGACATCATTATGGAACGATTCATGCATTATGAAACGCACCGTTTTTATTTTTTCAGTTTGGTAGATGACTCCCCTGCAGTTACACTAGGCAACTATATTCAGCATTTTTCTTTCATATATTACACAAAAAGGCCTAGGCCTCTGGCACCTTTTCCCTTGGTTGTGTACATCCTGACGCTTCATTCTCATTTCATTCTTGGGTGTGGTACACATAAAAATAAAATGAGTAAAATACTTAGTAATAATTACTTAATATTGTAAAAATATATAAACATAAGTTTCATCTATGCATTTCTCATTCGTATTCATACTTTACATAGAACATTTTGTTTTCTTTAAAAATATTACAAGGTGGGGTTTTTCTTTTGAAAATATTTTCATTCCTCAAAACATTTTTCACCTTGTACTTTTCTTCATAAAACTAAAACATTTCATATATACAATTAATCTTATCACTTTTCCTCTGGCCGGCACACACTATTAATCTCTATATGTTGGGGTTAGCAATTTTTTGGACCTGATTCCGCTCATGGCCGCAAGTTGGGAATCCCTTAGTCAGGGGGCAGCACTAGATGCACTACTAGTATTACTTACTTGGCATTGCAATCTACCCAGTCTATTGGTACCATCATTCATTAATTCGGCCATGGCTGTTATGTAGTTTCGTATATTAAAACATTCATTTTTTTCAATTATTTCATTTCCTTTTCATTCTTTTAATTCATTAGTCCATTTAATTTCATAAAACATAAATACAATACATACTACATATAACACCTATTCAAATGTATACAACTACTCTTTGGGTGCATAAAAAATGGCTGCCGAAGAAGGCCATTACATATATATACTTAAACATTAATACCTTAGCATAGATTCATAAAGTATTTTCATTCTATGAAAACATTTCCTTTCCTTTTATTTCATAAAAGTACATTTTTTCTGATAAAAATATTTTATTTCATTTTCATAAATAAAACACCTCCTTTTCATTTCATATATTTGGAAAATTGTAGAAGAGTATGATCATAATACTTACCTGAACTCCATGTTATTTACATTTCACGTAGTCCATTCATGTGCATGTCAGATGGTAACCTACATGTATACATAACTTGCTATCATTTCTTTTCTATATACAATAGAACATTAAACATAGAATTGACATATTAAAAATACTCTCTCTTAGTGCACTCTCTTCCACATGACCTTAACCTCTAATTGGTTATTTACTTAAACTTCTTCCACTTAGACTAGTTATTGTCCAATTAACCTCTATCATCTATTTATTTGCACACTTTTTCACAATATTCCTAATTGTACAAACTTATACCTATAGGTATTCATAATATCCATTTCATTTCACTTATACATGTCATCGTTCAATCCTTGAAGCATAATCATTTTCATAATTACTAAGTTTAGACTAGAACCTAAAAGCCTAACATCATTTTCTAACTTATAAAGTGAGTTCATATGCTTCACTTTAAACTCCAAAACATCACTCAACAAGCTTTAGAAATTTGTCCCACTTCACCATAGAACCCAACTATAGTCCCCATACAATTCCTCAAACAATACATGTAATCTAATCCAACACTGACCCAAGTTCCTATTCTCACTTCCTCACTTGCAAACATACCATACACTCTTAATCCAAACATATGTATACAATCCACCAACACGCACGCACGCACGCACACTTGTCATACCCTTTTATCACCTATGATCAACATATAATCCATTACACCACCAAATAGTCATGCAAACTTCATATTACATCCAACATGTGTAAAATCAATTCACCCAACCTTCATAAATACTTAACTCAATTTATAAGTCTCTTGGAAATACATACATACTTCCAAATTACAACCCAACACAACACACATACTCCATAACCAACTCCTAGTCAATACAAACTTCCTCATAATATATCACAACCAACACCTTCAACACAAACAAATATGTCCAATTCATAGACCTCATAGTCTTCATGTACATTCAAATCATAAACCATTGCATTTAAGTAAAATCCAACCGACTCTTCGACTAAATCAATATGCACATATAAATTAAGCTCGTTATCCATTTAACTCAATACACAACAAATCTAAGTAATCACGTAGCTTCACAATCTCAAACTAATACAATAACCATGCTTTCCACAATTTCCCAACTTAAACAATCCCTACAGTGCATCATAAAATTTATATATAGTCTCCCCACGTTATTTTGCACACCACTTCAGACACAACACAATCACAAAGTTTATAAGTTAAATATCATGGCCCACAAAACCATAACCATATATTGCTTCAATATTTAGTATCAAATTCATATAATTTCGTTTCATCCCTTTATATACCCAACTCAAATTATAACACATATTAACATATTTTCTGTCCGTGTACATCAACCCAACAAAATTACAAAATACAAAAATTAAAACCTTCACTCTTAGCTCAACACAAACCCAATCTTCACAATTAATAAATTCAACCAATAAGTTTTTTAACAATACATACAACACATATACTCAATCCAAAATCCAACTAACTGCACTTAGAACAACCAACACCATCCCCATAATTCAAAATCTCCATACTTCACTTACAACTTCATTTATTTCCAACACTTCAAGACAATTCACAACTTCACATTAATCCCATCACTTCACAACATATAACCACATCACAAACCAAATCCCACTTCTTCTCAGTCTACCACAACCAACACATTTGATACATACATTAAATATAAATATGCCCGAGTACTCAACACAACACCAACATTCATACAAACTACATAAACATAATACACCTTGAGACATAGAGATAGAATTTATACCATTAATTGAGGGGTTGACTAGGCAATGCTAGGGTGGTGCTAGATGTAGACGAGAGGGTCCCAGTGGTCTGAGGTGACTGAGTAGTGATGGGCAATGGGCCTTGCGTGGAGGAACTTGTGGTGGTGCCGTAAGGGTTGCTGTGTAGGAGATTACAACTTCCACTTGCTGGGTCATGCGACAACATGTTCTGGGACTTGGTCGCCATGGAGTGGCGTCACAGGTGGCTGGCAGCTCGTCAGTTACGGCCGATAGTGCTGGGCTAAGGAGCAGAGAGCTTGCTCTATTTTGGCTAGGTCACGACATTAAGGAGACAATAGCGGTGCTTGTCAGCATGGGTGTGGCCTTGCTGCCATGCGTTGGGTGGTCGACGTGGGACCTGCAGTGGTGTCGTGTTGTGAGAAGTAGCTGAGATAGTGAGAGGAGAGATCGGGAAGGGGAGAAGCCAAGCTAGGGGAGGTTATCGAGGGGGAAAAGTTGGAGAGGACATGGTCATCAACTAGGGGCCATGGTAGCTATAGTGGTGCTAGTCGGTGATAGTAGCAAAGGTGTGCAATGAGGTGAGGGAGATGAGAGAGTCAAAGGGGGGTGATGAGACCTGGAGAGAGAGAGAGAGAGAGAGAGAGAGAGAGAGAGAGAGAGAGAGAGAGAGAGAGAGAGAGAGGAAAATTAGAGAGAATTAGGCCCTGTTTGGTTGTTGGAGTGTACTAAGATCAAGTTAGTTCAGTTTAATTTTAAGCTGAGTCCAAACACACAACTCTCAAATCACTAAACTCATCTCAATTCAAAACCTTCGGACCTACAACCATTTTCAACTCAACACCTATTTACACACGGGACTGGTAACCTTTTTCAATTTTCCATAAACAAATCTAAACTCATTGTAGGGGGATTTTTCTTGAGAACATGAGCCCAGCCGAAGTGATAGCGACACCTTTTCCAGAACAAGGTCAGAGCCCGCTTGACCACAGCCCAGCCAAGAGTTCTCAACCCAGCCAAACAAGGACCCAGGTGTTGGGTCGAAAGGACTTCAACCCGGAAAGCACAAGACCGCCTCCCTCTTTTTTCAGACAGGGATGAGGGAACATGCCACATCGATGGGACTCCACGCTCAAGTGCCCCCTCAGAGGCCACGCCGCATTAATTGTCCACACCGCAGGGCATAGGTCGATGACCCTGGAAGCAGATATAAAAACAGTCCTCCAAGTGCCAATAGACAGGTTCAAGCTACACTGAACTCTCAAAGACTTTATTTCCTTCTTAACTCTTAGCTAACTTAAGCATCAGATATTCCATCCGGCCACCCACACGGTTGTTGGATCCGGGAGTTGTTTTATGTATGTAGGAATGGGTTGAGGACTTGAGTCATCGAAGGTCCAGCCCAAAGGCATACAAAACATGTCGTTAACACTCATCTTAATATCCAAACACATCTTAGATGGGCTCCACAAAAATCACTTCACCATCTCAACTCACTACTATTTATAAAAAATTCAACTCATCTCAACTTAGCTCAACTCAATATCCAAATGTAGTCTTAGGATTTTGGGGAATTTAATTTAGGCCCTACATCTAGGAATTCCTAACCTAGATCCAACGGTGGAGATTAAACATGGAGAAATAAATTAACTAAATAATAGGAAGATGAAGTAGAAATGCAATGAGACTAAATTTAATATCATACTTTGTTTTATTGATCTAAAATAATATTTTCTTATAATAAAATAAAATGATGAGTTTTTTATAAATATTTCTTAAGAGAAATAAAAGAATATAAATAAATAGAGTTTTTAACATAAAATAAAATAATGAATATTAAATAATACTCTTAAAGAACAAAAATCATTTATATAAAGATTTTCTAAAATTATATTATTTCCGGGGCCCCAAAATATAAAGAGACTTACTTGAAATATGGGTTTGGTTCAATAATACTAAAAACACGTCATTTAAAATAATTTTGGACTTACGAAAATATTTCGAAGACTTTAAAACACTGAACTCCATTTAAAAATCATATGCTAAATTTAAAATACAAATTCAAGACTTAAAACGCAAAGGTAAGACTCGTGACCAATCGAGAGAAAAATGAGCGGTTGGTTACATATATAATTATATATATAATAATTTATGTTATATGCTAAATTGCTAATTAATATAAGACTAAATTTTAAAATCCTATTACTCATAATAATCAAATAACATAAAATTAATATAACATTTGATATAACATTAAAAATTTTAATTTTATTAACTAAAATTAATATTACATAAAATTCTAATCTTAAACATGAACATTTGTTTGATCATATTTTATTAATATAAACAATATATATATATATATATCAATGATAAATACATTTTATGGCATAATAAATTATAATATATATTCTTTTTCATAAATACATTTCTATACATTTGATCATATACACTCATATAAAAAGTGTATGTCACCATCATATAATATATTATCACTAGCATATTATCAATAGCATACATAAATTATAAATAAGTTAGACACTAACTTATTAGTAGTTAAATAGCTATTAGTATTAGTAATCTACTATATATTTTTTTTGAAAGGAACAAGTAAGAGCCAAAAGGCCCCTACATATTTCATTAACAATCAATCAATCATTACAATATTTTTCCTTCAACACAGAATTTTTTATCTGTGGAGGACCCTCCTCAATCCATACATTTTCATCACTACAATCAAGAGCCAATTTGGCTAGCATATGAGCTACATTATTAGCTTCCCAATGAGTAAACTTTACATACCACCTCCCATTGTTGTTAAGCATTTTCCTAGTATCTTCAATTATAACACTATAATCTCTACTCATTTCCTCTTCACTATTGGCAGTCTTAACCACCATCAGGGAATCACCTTCAAAAACAGCATCTATACAGCCCAACTCCAAGCAAAAGAACATAGCCCTTCTCAAAGCATATGCCTCGGCACAAGCAGGTTTCAACAAGAAATTCACACTTAAGCACAGGCAAGCAAGAATTTCCCCATCCGAGTCTCTCACTATAATCCCAACTCCCACCCTCTTCTTAGTAGCATCAATGGCAGCATCCCAATTAAATTTACAAACCAACACATCGAGCTTCTTCCATCTAGCATAACTTCTGTTAACCTGAGTAGACTTGGGACCAGAATTTCCTTCACTGAATTCAGCAAAATTCTGTTGAGCAATACTAGTTAATGCTTTCGGACATTCAAACTTCTTTTCAAAAATAACAGCATTTCTTCTCAGCCATATTCTCCTCAAAGTGCAGGCCACCAAGCCAACCTTCTCCTCCTCCAAGCAATGATTCAACTTCTTCCAGAGTTCCATGAAGTTCACTACTGAACATGCCCATTTCTTGACAGGACTGTCATTATCTGCCCACACATATGATGCAGATGGGCAACTCCACAAAGCATGTACAGTTGACTCCTCTTCCCTCTCACATATTGGACACAAGCTACTATCAATTTTTTTTCTCTTGGCCAAATTCATTCTGGTTGGTAGCAGGTCATGACAGGCCTTCCACAGAAAATGTTTTACCACTCCCTGCACTTTTAACTTCCATATTGATTTCCAACCAAATTCATTTTCAAACACATTTGAACTTTCCCCCTTTTCAGCTATTACCCTCGCATGCTCAAGATGATAAGCACTCCTTACAGAAAATAGGCCATTACTTGAGAAGCCCCATTTCATTCTGTCTTCAGATCCCATCCTACTAAGAGGAATGCAGCAGATAGCTTCAGCATCCTCTGCACTGAAAACTTCAGAAATCAACTCTGTCTTCCAATGGCCTGTATTCACATCAATGAGTTGGTTAACACAAGCATCTTCATCTAATAAATTCACTGGAGAGGACACCATATGAGAAGAGGATGATGGAATCCATTTATCCTTCCAAACCTTAATTTTATTGCCCCTCCCAACTTGCCAAATCAGACCAGACTTAATCAAACCCATAGAGGACCACAAACTCCTCCATATCAATGAAGGACCACGACCCAATCTAGCTTCCAACAAGTTCTCTCTTTTAAAATATTTCTCCTTCATAACCCTTGCAACCAAAGAAAATGGATTATTCAACATCCTCCACACTTGTTTAACCAACATAGCTTTATTAAAGCTCTCAAGTTCCCTAAAACCCAACCCTCCTCTTTTCTTTGAATCTCCCATCCTTGACCAACCCCTCCAGTGGATTCTTTTATCATTTTGCATATGTCCCCACCAGAATTTGGTCATAACTACAGCAATTTCTTTACACAATCTCCTTGGAAGCATGAAAACACTCATTGAATACGTTGGGATTGCTTGGACAACAGCTTTCAAGAGTATTTCCTTCCCGGCCTGTGAAAGGAATGTATTCTTCCAGTTATTCACCTTATTCCAAACTCTTTCTTTTAAAATCCTAAAGGTATTATACCTTGATCTGCCTACAATAGAAGGAAGACCAAGGTATTTTTCAAAATTGCCACAGGTAGCAACTCCTGCAGCTTGCTGAATCTGTCTCCTCACTGACATTAGTGTGTTGGAGCTAAAGAAAATTGTAGTTTTCTGCCTGTTTAGACTCTGTCCTGAAGCCCTCTCATATATACTGAGTAGATCTTGAATCTTAAGCCACTCAAACAACTTGGCCCTCCCAAAAATGACTGAGTCATCAGCAAAGAGTAAATGATTTACTCTTATACCTCATCTGGTTACAACAACACCACTTATATCACCCCTCCTTTCAGCCATGTCAACAAGTGAGCTAAAGCCCTCAGCACAAAGGATGAACAAGTATGGGGAAATAGGGTATCCTTGGCGTATTCCCCTAGAAGGCTTGATAGTGCAACCTGGCTGCCCATTAACCAACACAGAATATGTTACAGAAGTAACACACACCATCACCAATCTAATCCACCTTTCACCAAAGCCAAGCTTCCTCATTATGGCCTCCAAGAAACACCACTCAATTCTATCATATGCCTTTGAGATATCCAGCTTCAATGCCATGCTACCAATCCTTCCTTTTTGCCTTGTTTTCATGGTATGCAAAGCCTCATATGCAACCATTACATTGTCTGTAATTAATCTTCCAGGGAGGAATGCACTTTGGTTCTTTGAGATGATCACTAGCAGCACTTTCTTTAACCTATTAGCTAAGACTTTTGACACTAATTTATACAAAACATTACATAGGCTTATAGGCCGAAAGTCACTAGCTATAACAGGTTTTTCAATTTTGGGAATTAAAACAATATGAGTAAAATTAATGGACCCATCCAACCCAGATTTTTCATTTAAGAAGGATAAAACAGCTTGACATACCTCCTCTCCAACAGTACTCCAATAATTCTGATAGAAGCATGCTCCAAAGCCATCTGGTCCAGGAGATTTCAAAGGTCCCATATCTTTAAGTGCTGCCTCAACTTCTAGCATGGTGAAATCCTTCTGCAAGTCTTCATTCATTAAACCAGATACCTTGCTCTCTATTCCCCACAAACCAGCAGCTATATCATCTGTTGAAGGGTTGGAAGAACATAACAGATTGCTATAGTACTGGAAAAACACCTCTTCAATTCCCTTCTGATCTTTCACACATCTTCCTTGATCATCTATAACATCACTGATGCGATTTCTTTTCCTCCTCTGATTGGCACATTCATGAAAAAACTTGGTATTTTTGTCACCAAGCTTATACCAGGATCTTTTGGCCCTTTGTTTCCATTTTAAATCTTCCTTTTCAAGGAGAAGACCCAACTCCTTTTGCAATTTCCTCACAACAGAAACATTGTGAGAACTCTCATTTGCTTGCTCCATTTTCAACCTCTCAGACAGCCTTAATATCTCCTTTTCTCCATCACTAGCTTTCTGAGAATTCCATCTAAAAAGGTCTCCACTACATGCTTTCAACTTCCTTTGAACCTTGATCAATAAATTTTTTGTTTCCAAGGTTCTTTCCCATGCATCTTCCACAACCCTTCCACCTTCCTCATCTAAACTCCATTTTGCCTCAAATCTGAATAGTCTCTTTCTATTCCTTATACAAGGTTGGTTTTCAAGCAAGGTGAGTAGAATGGGTTTATGATCCGACTGCCTAGCAATCAAAGTCTCTACCACCCTTTCTTTAAAGATCTCCAACCATGAAGGATTAGCAACAGCCCTATCAAGCCTTTCTTTGGTAAAAGTGTCATCTGTGTGTTGATTTGACCAGGTATACATCATAGCCTTCCATCCTAGGTCAAAGAGATTGCAGTTCTCTAGGCATTGTCTGAATCCTTCCATCTGCCCTTCAGGCCTCTCCCTCCCCCCAACCTTCTCAGATTGTGTGATTATTTTATTAAAATCACCAATCACACACCACCCTTGCTCCTTTGCAGGTTTCAGACTAGAAAATAGACTCCAAACTGCACTTCTTTTAGAGACCTCTGGATGGCCATAAAATCCAGTCATCATCCATTTCCTTGCACCATCATCATGCATCACCAAGACACTAATATGGTGTTGAGTAAAATTCAGCACCTCAAGATTAACCTCTTGATTCCATAAGAGAGCCAATCCTCCACTATTTCCTCTAGCATCCACTACAAAACAGCCAACACATCCCAACTTCTTTTTTACAGCATCAAACTTCTTTGCTAATAGTTTAGTCTCCATGAGAAAAACTATTGTGGGCTTCTTATCCTTTACCAAAAGGTAGAGGTCTTGAATTGTCCGAGGGTTCCCAAGCCCTCGACAATTCCAACTTAAAATTTTCATAATGATTGGCAGGGCTATACAACAACCTCTGCCAAAACTTTAGAATCCATTTCCTCATAACTGTCATTCACCCTCTCTTTTTTCACAGGATTTTCATTTGCAGTATCAACCTCATCAACTAACTGCAAATTACGTTTACCAAGCATCACATTTACATCTGAGCAACCTGTATACCTTGCCCTTCTTTTCCACTTCCCTCTACTAACCACTCCCACACCCTCATTCCTTTCAGACTCATTTTGTTTTAACTCTGTCAACTGACTGCTGACCTTCATCACTAATTGTTTCTTCTTTGATTCCCCTGCACTCAGCATACTACTCCTTGTACAGATCTGCTTAGGATCTCTCATACATTCAGTGGTAACAATTTCAGGCATTTCCTCAAGCACCTAACTGGCAGAACAAGAACCACATTTTCCAGGGATAACAGATGGCACCTCAGGACTACTATCATTGACTTCTTTCACACCACTCACCTTCAAACCAGCCATCTCACCACTACTATTTGATTCCATAGATCCTTCAGCTTGTACAGGATCAATTTGAGCATCTAATCCATCCACCTTCCCTGAATTGTCATCATAAATTTTCCCCTTCCTCTCCTCATGCTCCTCCCTCCCATCAATTGGAATACCACTCCTCTTTCCCATAGAATAATTGGCTCGGAGCCAAGTACCATACTGTTTCCCTGATCCATTACCATTTGAGCTAGAACAACCTTTCCCCCCATGGACAATCATACCACAATCAAAGCAAATTCTAGGTAGTTTCTCGTATTTTAGAGATATCAAGTGCTTCTTCCCTAAAACATCCACAGTTCTACCACGAGCAACTGCCTTCTTCAAATTCAACTCTACCTTCACTCTTAGAACACCACCCCATTCAGATCCACCCTTCCTTACATCAACCTCTTGAACCCTCCCTATCGACTCCCCAATTTTCTTTCCAATCTCACTTTTCATACAAACAAAAGGCAAATTATGCATCTGAATCCAGAAACACTCACTATCGAAGTTCATTTTCATCGGATGAATGAATCCATCAAGAGGCTTAAGAACTAGCAGACAGTTACCAAATAACCAAGGCCTCCCTTCTAACACTCGGTTCTTATCCTCCTTACATACAAAGGTAATTACAAACAGGTTTGTACTAACCTCTTGGAACGTGAAAGAGCTATCAACTCTCCAAATCTTGGTCATTGTAGCACGTACAATATCCTTCCCCACTCGTCGATCAGACCATAACTTGCACACTACACACAGCTCTCCTTTCTTAGTAACTTCACTTAGATCAACAGAGCCTATCTCAATTACCGAATTCTCCTCCTCCGTAAGACTAAATTGATCCCACTGCATCTCCAAATCCTCCATTTCTTCCTGCCTTAATCTTCAGGTTTTGATCAAGGGGAAGTAACTACCTCAGCCACTCCACGAGCACCAACACTCACACTCCACCTATTCCCTCTCAGCGAGAGAGTTTTAGAGGAGACTCAACAGTAATCTACTATATATAAATAACCATATCTACCAGTATAGTATATAGTATTAGTATCACTATAATATTATATATACATATATATATATATATATTCCATCAACTCTTTGAAGTTTAAATTGAAGGAAAAATTTTTGAAAAAGAATTTGATGGAATGGTATTATAGCATTGGAGGAAATATAATTTGAAGTTTGAAGTTTAAAAGTTCTTAAAATCAATATTCCATCAACACTTTGTATAAACCTAAAGCATAAAGTAATTAATTAATATAACTATAAATGGGATACTTATAGAACTAGGCCATGATGTTTTCATATTGGTTTTCGAGTAAAGATCATGATCTGATCTTATTGTCAAATGAAATTAAATTAAATTTTAAAAAGAGTTAATCTATTTTTAATTTGATGCGTAGGGTATACCATTCATATATATAACTTAAATAATAAGATTTTATATATAAAATTTAAATTTTAAAATTTATATATCAAATCAAATTATATCATATAAACACTTTCAAAAGAAATAAGCATACTATCTTTGCCTTGCATTTAATGTTATACATGTTTGATTTTTAGATAATATCCACCCCCACATAAATATTAATACTGCATTTATATTTCTACATTAAATCAATCAATGATCACTAATTTAGTCAAGCAATTGAAAAGATGATCTCAAACGTTTCCTTTATTTTTTTATTTTTTTTTCAGCCTGGACGTGGCACCTTAGTTAAAACTTTCTCAAATTTATTGCCAAACGTACGGTGGCTGAAACTTCAACAATGTTTTTATGATTCTATTAATTCGAAAAAAAAAAATGAAAAATTTGGACAGATATTATTTACCAAGTAATCAAGAAAACATGTTCCTCTAATTGTGGACTTTTAAGCTAAGCTACCTGGGTGGGAGAAATACAGTATACACATACATATATATCTTCTATATATAAAAAGTGTGTGTGAAACGGAAAATCTTGTTTTAACAGTTTTTCTTGTTTTTCCGTTAAAGTTAACACCGTTTGTTTTAACGGTTTGGCACATAAAATGAAGACATAAATGTTGAGAGAGATAGCATTCAATGTTGTTATATGATTTATTAATCTCAATAATTATAATATTTAATAGTTTATATAATAATAAGTAATTAAAGATTAGTTATTATATTTTTCTCTTTCTCCTTAACATATACACGTGTATTAGATGCATAAGATGTGAATCTCTAAGTATAATATACATATATTATACGTTTCATTAACTCAGATTATTGAGTATTTCAAATTTAAAAATCTCATATAATATATAATATAAGTGTGTTTAATCAAGTGTTTTTTTTTCCCATGGTAGTAGGACGTAGCTTCCGCTAAGTCATATTTCATACGTAGGCTTGCTATGATAGGCACGTGACAAAGGCCGTGATTCTTGAGTTAATCAAGAAAGAGTAAATTCGGCCAACAATTTCAAAATATATTTTATGATTTATATATATGCTATATATAGAAAATATTATACCACAAATTTTATAAAAAGATTATGTTTTAACTTTGTGTTGTCCCTGATCGACTCAACCAATAGCAAAATAAGAATTTTAATATTGTCTCTATTGATTGTCTACAAGATGACATAAATTGATGAATTATAATACAAACATCAAACGACACATATTTTGAACTACCGTTTGTGTTAGACTTTTATTAAATTTTTCGCATACATCTTTACTAAAATTATAGATGTTATAAACATGTATTGGATTATATGATATTTTGAACTAATTTTTTTATTTTCTCCAATATGCCTTAAATTATTAAGTGACATCAATAATTTTTATAAAATATATATTATTTTTTACAAATAATCATTTCATAAAATTAGATAAACGTGATTTGCACGTTACTCCCACCTAGTATATATATATGCACATATATATGCATAAAACTTAGGAATAAAGCTTAATATATACAAAGGAAAAAAATTAAGGCCTATTAAATTATTAATAAGAGATGATATATGGCATAAGGGGGAGAGAGAGAGAGAGAGAGAGAGAGAGAGAGAGAGAGAGAGAGAGAGAGAGAGAGAGAGAGCACGAGAATTGTGTTGCTGATATTTCTAAGCCAGTCTGTAACTCTGTCGTGACAACATTAGTTTGCAACAAAACTGTGGTGACAATACTCTTTAAATAGGGAGGACTTCCTTCCATGCTAATATATTTTATTGAAGAGTAATACTAGATAAAATCTTAAGAGTTTATAAATTTCACGCACGTCTTTAAAAAAAAAAAAAAAAGTGGCCAGGTTCACAATTAAAAAAATAATTTTTTTTATATAAATTTCATCTTTATTCACCATTTTTCAAAAGAAATGTGCAAAACTTTCAAACCATAAGATTATAAATATAATTTTTCATTAAGAAATTCTATATGAAAGCCTTACGCCACATAAATCCATTTAATCAATATGTAGTTTAACAGTTTTGTTATTCTATTTAAACATTAAGATAAAATGACAAAAATGACAATGCATATGTTGGTTAAATAGATGTGTGTGGTGTAATACTTCTTTGTAACATTTCTATTTCTCATTATTTATATCCCTATATATGGAGCTAGATCAATATCACATTGTAAGTCGATATTAGTTAGTGTATGTCATTATATGTAATTCTTATCCTATTTCATCATTATAATTTTTTTAAATTTTCACACAAAATATAATAAACAATTCAATTTTTTCAAATCTCAAAACAGTACTAGTAGTATATATAGGATGAAAAATGATTATATATATATATATATATATGTTGCAACGTACAATATGCATGCATTAACATAGCAAATAATTAATTTAAATAAGTCAGTACTAGTAGTAACTTAACCTGAGAGTTAATAATAAAACAAATTCTCTATCATCACCAAACTTTCCATCTTTGTTTAATTACATCATAAAAATAATTTCCCTGTGAATTAGTAGATCAGAGTCATTAAACCCATTATTTCTTGCGATTACTAATAAAATTAGAAATACCCTAGTACATTTTGGGAAAAAAAATTAAAATAAGGTTTAAATAGTATAAATGTTATAGGTTTATTATTAATTATAATGATGATCATAATATATAGAACGCTCATGCATTGATGAGTGAAATAAAAAAACCTACAATTATTTTAAAAAATAAATGAAATTAAGTGATGTAATGTTAAAATCTAACAGTCTCATTTTAAATTTTTGTCTTAGGCCTCAATTCGCATTGAGCTGCCTTTGGATCTACACAATCTGCACATACATCATCTAAGACAACCGTATGTATGTACGTATGTATGTATGTATGTATGTATGTAAACTTTTAAGCATCAACATTAGTGAGCCGGAAAAGAATGTTCTAAAGCAACTAGTAAATATCATGTAGAGTTTAAGCTTCAAAAATTAGTAAGATGGAAGATCAGGATGCATAAATGCAACTAAGAAGACGAATAAATATGTAAAGTTTTGAAACTTTATAAATTTATGAGTACTTCAGATGGAAGATCATGCTTACAAAATTAAGTTTTTGAGTCTAATTCTGAAAGAAAGTCCTGTTGTAACTTGTGAGGTTCTACCTTTGGAAGAAGATCTCAGACATATATATATATATATATATAAAAGTTTGTTCGTAGGTCTCCATATATTCACCATTCTGATCATGAGCGTGCGGGTCATATAATTAGCTCACACTGCCGCCCAGAAATCTGTTGCCACTACACAGTACATAGACATTCAGCACACAACCAGTAATCTCAGAAGGCCAGAACAAGTTCAATCCAAAGCTCTCAGTTTCAAGTCCATGTTTTCACTCCAAGGTCACAGTTTCATTTCAGAAATGGATTGATTCAGATCTCTCATTAGTTCTTGTCCAATTTGGCATGTCATGAACTGCCCAAAATATTCACAAAAACAGTACTAATATATGGTACAAGACTCAGTATCTCTAATAAAAGAAATATTATATTGTACAAGACTCATTCATAGTGTTTTCTATTACTCCCATTAAAGCCCTTAAATTCGGACAACCATGAGATTTTTCCTTCAGTTCACTATGATACCAAACTTCTTTTTTTATTTTTGGATAAGGTTACCAGGATATTTTCTCGTGAAGAATCTGAATCTACGATATCTGCAGCAAAAAGTCTAATACGTTATTCATACAACTGCAGGCAAATATGCTGCGTTTTTGTATGAGAGGCAGGGCAGTGCATTGTAGAAAGAATCATAATGTACAAAGAGAACGCTTTCAAGTTACCACTTCTGAGGCCACAGCTAATGATAGTGACTGAGGAGAACCAAATTGCCACGACTCGAAAAGATCTACACGGTAGAAAGGTAACGTCATGAAAATCACCATAGGCTGTTTTCCCCCGTCTATTTGAAAGACACAGGAACCTAATAGCATAGAAAGATTCAAACCGACAAACATAACTACAAACACCCACTTGTATTCAGAAGCAACATTTAGTTGTGATTCTTGAAGCTTCCAGCTACATCTTTTCCAGTTTCAAGAGTCTCCGAACCATCTACGCTGAATATTTAAGGCCAAAAATACATTACAGGAGGCAGATATAACAAATGAAATGGATGATGCATTAGACTGAGACATTGGACGTTTGATTCTTAGGGGCTGTGAAAAACAAAAACAAAAAGAAAAACCTTCATACAAACATTATAGGAGAACTAGCACTCTGTCCAAGCACTGCCTGCAACCTAATTGAGACACAAAATCATAAGTTTTAGGAATGTACATCAGGGAATTTTTTTTAATGAAATACAAGGTTAGAAACACCAATTATTTCATGGAACAACTGCTTAATTTTGTTCTTCTTCTCCTGTCCTGCCAATAGCAATAAATCCAGATCAATGTTATGGCATGTTGACATGTGCAAAGACCAAAACTACACAAAATGAGAGGTTAACCAAGCTATCAAGAAAATGTTCATCGAGGCCGTGAATGGAAGAGGAAGGAGTCGCAATGCACAAGAAGTCCAGCTGTTCTACTTTGGGCTTGAGCCTAAGTGACCTAAGCGATCAGTCAAGACATTAACATCTTCATCCTCACCTCCTTCATCATCCGCTATGCCTGATTCTTCCTCAAAAGCCTCACTGAATAATTCTTCCCAAAATCCCTCGTCAAGGTCTTTATCCCCACTATCCAGTGGTTCTAGCTCCTCCTTCCCATCCTTTTGCTCCTTTCTCGCCTTACCAAGACCTTGCATTTCCAATGCAAGTGCTTCAAGCTCCGATACTTCAAACCCATATTCCCCCAATTCAAGTGGCTCAAGTTTAATGGGTTTTGATCTTTCACGACCACTCTGCCTTGATTGGCTGCCACAATCACAACTAGGTCCTTGATCGATTGGCCTCCTCCTTTTCTTGGTCATGGCTTCTTCTAGCTGCTTCCTCTTCTCCTTCTGTTGGACTAATTGCTGGATAAAGATTGGGTTTTGTAATGCTCTAGCTAAAAAGGACATCATTTGCTGTTGCTTCATTTCTGTTCCCTGTAACCTTTGTTCCATTACTTGAAGGCAAGCTCTCGTATTCTGTTGCTGCTGCCTAAGCTTCACTAGTTCCATCATTAATACCTGCTTGTCACGCTTCAGACGGTCGATTTCTCCGTCTACTCCAAAACGGCCGACCTCCACACAGGGACCCAGAGCTTGCTGAAGAGGGAAAGGTTGAGAAGTTGCCTTTCGTCTCTTGATGTTCCTTAGAAGCTGTTTCTGGCCCCTCAGAAAACCTTCGTTAGCAAACTCCCATCTATCTGGATCAATCTTTCTAAAGCCCTGGAAATATTAAATCCCGTATTCAGTATTGCCAAAAACAGAAATATATTAATAATAAATCACCAATCACATCATGGGACAGCCTTACTATTTTCTGCTAGTGGTAGGTAAGATTAATTTTTTACGTGCCGCACATGGTAAAAGAGTAGAGACAGGCCAAGGTGGAATTGAAAAAGTTTCACATCCGAATACCAAAAAAAAGAAGAAGAAAGAGAAAGAAAACCACCAAGATAAGAAAGCAAAGCATAAGTGGGAAATTTCAAAAAAAAAAAAAAAAGCACAAGTGGGAAGATAATAGTGACTTGTAATGCGAAGCTACTGAGCAAAACAGGACAACTGAAAGAGGGCACCGATTGAACATTCTAGAGAGAGAGAAAGAGAGAGATCCTTTAAAGAATACTCTTGAAGAGAATACCGTCGTTTACCTCAGCCGTTGAAGAGGATACTTACATAAGTATTGAGCTGCCTGACAAAGCTTGAGAAATTGTTGTGCTTGAAGTGTCTTGGGAGGAGATGTGTAGAGAATGAATGAGGATCCCACACAACAAAGCTGCTGCCTCCCCTGCTCCAGGAAACTATGTGATTGGTGGTTGGGTCATCCACCATGTCAAAGGTCTTCGTGAGAAATGGCGGAGGTCCTATGTCATAAAGCCCCTCCTTCGGCTGTGGTGGAGGCGTCCCTGGCGGTTCTCCGCCCGGCTGTGATGAAGTCGATCCCGGAGTAACTTCCTTCAGTGGGTAAAACGAATTCATTGCTAAAACTATTTGAATGCCCTCTTCTTCTTTCTGGGTCAGTAATATTAACTTGCTTCCGATTAAGTTATCACGAAAAGAATTTGAAACTTGCAACGACTAAGCTAGGAAAGAAGTCGAAACAAAGATAGTAGAAATGGGTTAGCGTTGAAAAGCATGAAGAGTTAAAGAGCCAAAACAGGAATGCCCAGTTGCCGAAACAGAGTAGAGCTGAAAAAAAGTTAACAAGCTAAAAAGAAACTGAAGAAACAGGAATTTGAAGCAGAACCCAGCTGAGAATTATTCGCAGACATGAATACAAGATAGATGAATCATGAAGAGAGCGTTGAAATTTCTCTTTTTTAATCAGAGCCGAGACACATACTCTGTTATTCTTCTTGAGAAGAAGGTTGTCGAGAAAGATAGTTACATGATGAAAGGAGGAAGCTTTGTGACACATGCGATGCGCAAAAGAAATTAAATGAAAAGTTTTTTATGGGTATAAAAAGAGGAAAATGTAATAAGAAACTTCTAGACCTCTTGGGCAAGCAACTTGCAATTTGTTTTATATGATTTAGGTAGGCCTGTCTAGGTTTGGCAAAGAATTGCTAAGAAAGTTCTAGACCTCTTGGCCAAGCAACTTGCCATTTGTTTTCATATTATAATCAATTTTTTATTTTCTTTTATAATTTATTTTAAGTTTGGGTGGGAGAAGGTGGTCCTTGGGAAGGTTCTGGAAGTTATGCAACAAGGTATGGGATAGTGATGGTAACAGTAATGTATGTATATAATAAAATTATAAACTACTTACTATAAGTAGATATTTATTTATAAATATTATTTTTAAAACTTAAGTCATTTAAAAGGATAATATTATTCCTCCTTAGAGAAATTTATCCCTTCATAAGAAAGTCTTTACATGCGTCCCACCATAAAATGTCATTAAAAAAAATAATTATTTTATTTATTTATTTATTTTTAATAAGTTTTCTGATTTATAGAAGTGTCAAAAATGCTAAGATAAAAGTAAGATAAACACGTGGACAAGTTGTTTTCCCACATTCCTAAATCAAATCAAAATAAGGCACAGGGAGTCCTCAATTTTAGCAAAATATCTCCTGTGGCAACCAATCCACATGACATGTGTGCCAAAGGAGATCTTGCCCACTTTTCAAGTCCGCTTTCTCTCGATTAAGGTGGCGCTCAACTAAACTGACACGTGTACATACGTACTTGTCCAAAAATAAATAAACTGAATAAGTGTATAGCTCTTACCCCTAAAAATTAGAGTACAAAAATATATATAGAATATATATACATACGTGTATAAATAAATGTGTGACACGTTAGCTTTCTCGTTTTGCGAGAAAGTGGATAACCTTTTTTATGCTGCCTGATGCCATTGGAATTATATGATACCCTCCTCCTTCAGATCAGTCCGACGCTACTTCCATATTTTCCGTGCGTTACCCTCACGCGCCATTCCAAAAATATAGTTTGAATATTCCCTCATTACAAATATATATATATATATATATATATACACTCTTTTAAAACATTCTCATTGTATTATCCAAATACAAATATATAATTTGTCTAATATGACATAATTTTATATTTAGTTATTTCATTCAAAATTTATTTTTACATTAAATTATCTATTTATTAGTCAAAATAATAATAAAATATTACAAATTTAATAATTTTTTTTAAAATTTTTTTCTATTAATTTTTTTTTTAAAATTAAGAGCTTATATGAAAATACATTATTATTTTTTATTAAATAATATAAAGAAATAATATAGGAGAAAGAATGAGAATGAGGAAGGAGAATAGAGGGAAGAGAGAGTGTGTATAAAAATATTATTTTTTAATCATTTGGATGTGAAATAGTAACAATCAAATTTAATTGTAAATCTTAATTTTACTGTAACTAAAAGTAAAAAATTTTGAAATTAGATAATCCAATGTAGAGTATTTTCAAGTCCTATTAGTTAAATTTCTCATTGGATTTGCATTTGCATAATCCAATGAGAATGCTCTTAATATTGGTCTATTGAGATCATCGCTTTTTTTAACTAGTGATTTCATTAAAAGAACTAAGGATCTTTCTAAAAAATATCTTAAGACAATATACTACAGTGCATCCGCTTACACCGTCTCCAACATGGCTTACCTTCTGAGCGTCTTTTAAAATGGTATCCTTTTTGTGATGACCCGCTTTTACGTGTATTTTTACTGAAATGTTGTTTTTAATTTAATTAATATAGTGGTTTATTTATTTTAAATTATTGTGTTTTAAATTGGTTTTTAATTTATTTGATGTTGTGTTTTATTTATTTAGTCGTTTTACGATTTTTAATCTCATTTTCGGCGGATCTGTTTTAGTTTTCGGAGTGAGGACTGGACCTCATTTCTTTCCTCTATCTTTTCTTTTCTCTTTTTCCTTTTTCTCTTTTTCTCTTTTCTTTCTTTTTTTTTCTTTTTCTTTTTCTTTCTTTTTCCCTTTCTTCCCGTGCGACCCCACCGTGCGTCTTCTCTCTCTCTCTCTCCTCTCCTTCACGCCGATCACCCCTAGCACCCAGACCCACCGCCGCCAGCCACTGTGCGGCACACCACCACCACCAACCTCTTCCCCTCCCTCCGGTGAACCACCCCACAAATTTCCACCGCCAACGGAGCCGCCGTTTAGCCGGAAAATCATCTTCAAGCCGAACAGCTTTTGCTCCGATCTGCCGCCGTCGCTCCACCTACGGCCACCACCTCTTCACCACTTCATCACCGACTCCTTCCTGTCTTAACCCATTCATTTCCGGCCTCTAACAATCACTGGAACAATTCCCACGAGCTAGTTTCCGTTTTGGGCGTTTAAGCCCTTCCTCCGCTGTTTTCGCCGCCACCCACGGCCAAACTCCACTTCCCTTAGTTTCATAAACATCCTTAGACAATTTCCTATCAATCCCGAGTCTTGGTTTGTCCCGTTTAAAAGTGGGTATTTTACAACCCACGGCCACAGTGAAATTTCACTGTTACGTTGCTTTTCTTCCACCGTTTGCAACGCCGCGAGCTTCTTAAAAATACCATATAGCACTGTAAGTATTTTCCAAACCCTAATTTTAGATTTAAATATATTTTACTCATACAATATATTATTGCTGTTGGTTGGTTGGTTGATTCCGGATTGAGTCCGAGGAGTTCGGGGGTCTGATGGATTAAGGACGGAGTTGGTTGATGTGTTGATTTGGATTGATTGGTTGTTTTATGCCTTGAGGTTGCATTTATATTGCATTTATGAGCATTTTATTTTAATTGAGAAAATACCGTTTTATTGGCGTTAATGGTTTTCGGGTGCGTGTGTTTGACGAGCCCAAGCCAGGATGGGTTATTATCTCGGTGGAGCTCCTCTGGTCACTCGGGAGTGGATAATACTGAGTGACATCCCCTGGGTTGTCGCAGGGCGACGACCGGATCGCACGATACGGTAACGCTGTCGTGTCGACTCCGTAGTCCCTAGAGTGGCGGGGACTAGAGGATGGCCCGGCCAGGTACGCGCTGGGCGCGAGTCTAGGCATCACTCGTTTAGGTGTCACACGCGTAGTCGTTACCTGCGGTGTGGCACAGAGCTAGGGTGTGCGGATGATCCCTAGGGGAGATCATGGTGCATACATAATTGGAAGGTTTTTATGGTTTTCGGATACGGGCCATTTTCTAGGAAAATGGCGAGGTTTGGTTTTCAAGACTTTTGATCCATTTTCTGGAAAAATGGTGGTTTGGACCATTATCTGAGATAATGGCGAGGATGTGTTGAGGCTTTTGATCCATTTTCTGGGAAAATGGTGGTAGCGATATTTGGGCCATTATCTGGGATAATGGTGAGGAATGGATTTAATGGTTATGTTTTTGGGCCAAATGGGTTTTTGGCGTGCGTGGAAAAATTATGATTTTATGGGACATGTGCATTGGTTTTTCTTTCATGCATATTGTTGAATTTTATATGTTTTTATCTAGTGGTGTTTGGATTTTACTTACCTGCGGCACCATTTTTTGTTCCGTAGATTTTGGTGCAGAGTTCGAGGAGGAGGAGGAGGCTGAGCCCGAGAATGCGGCTCCGCCGGAGTTCTGAGTGGAGTTTATGTTTTGTATTTGGTTTTGAAATAATATTTGTGTTTTGTAATATTCTATTCTATATGTTTTGAACAGTTTTGTATAAAATAAGAAAAATTCTGGTACTTACTTATTGACTTTGCTTATCCGCTACGTGTTTCTTCGTGCACATTTGTTGTTTATACACACACTTGGCACTCGTCGATAAGGTGGTGACCCGTGATGTTATTACCAGGACGTCTCGATTTCCCCGTATCCATGCGTGGGGATTTGGGGGCGTCACACTTTTTATAGGGCTTGGATAGATGTGATACCCCGTTTTTACGTGTATTTTCACTGAAGGAGTTGTTTTTAATTTAATTAATATAGTAGTTCTTTTATTTTAAATTATTGTATTTTAATTCGTTTTATTTTATTTGATGTGGTGTTTAATTTATTTTAGTCGTTTTATAGTTTTTAAAATCATTTTCGGCGGATCAGATTTTGGTTTCCGAAGATGAGGACTGGACCTAATTTTTTTTTCTCATCTTTTCTTTTTCCCTTTTTTTTCTTTTTCTTTTCTTTTTCTTTCCCTTTTTCCTTTTTCTTTCTTTTTCTTCCTTTCTTCTCCTTTTTCCTCCTCTCCCGCGCGAACTGCCTCTCCCTCCTCTCTCCCGTCACCGATCGGTTCATCACCCAGACCCACCGCCGCCGGCCGACGTGGCCGACACAGCCACCACCGTCCGACTCCCCTCCGGCCGATGCACCACTCCACCAATTTCCAGCCCCATCTGTGTCGCCGATCACCCTCTACAGGCGTCTAAGCCGCACGGCTTTTTGCCGTTTTCGGCGCTGTCGCTTCACCTCCGGCCACCACCTCTTCACCATTTCTTCCCCTACCTCTTGCCGTCCTAACCCACCCATTTTCGGCCCCGATCCTTTGCCGGAGCAGCTCCCACGAGCTCAACTCCAATTAGCCCATTTTTGCACTTCCACCGCCGTTTCCACTGCCATCCACGGCCAAAGCTCACTTCCATTAGCTTCATAAACATCTCAAGGTCATTCTCTATCAATTTCGTGTCTTGGTTTATCCCCGTTCAAAAGTGGATAATTTACAACTCACGGTCACAGTGTAAAATACACTGTTACATTGCTTTTCCTCCGCTGTTTGCAACGTCGTAAGCTTTCAAAAAATACCTTATAGTGCTGTAAGTATTTTTCAAACTCTACTTTTAGATTTAAATATATTTTGCTCTTACAATAAATTATTTGATTGGTTGGTTGATTCCGGACTCAGTCCGAGGAGTTCGGGGGTCGGATGGATTGAGGACGGAGTTGCTTGGTTTGTTGATTTGTGATTGGTTGGTTGGTTAATTGTGCCTTGAGGTTGCATTTACATGGTGCATTCACGTGCATGTTTTAAATTGAGAAAATTCGATTTTAATTGTGTAAATGGATTTTCGGGTGCGTGTGTATCACGACCCCAAGCTGAGATGGGGTATTATCTTGGTGGAACTCCTCGGGTTACTCGGGAGCGTAATATACTGAGTAACGTCCCCTGAGTTGTCGCTGGGCGACAACGGGAGCGGGCTGGATGGTAACACTCTCGTACCGACTCCATGGCCCTTTGCTTGCAAGGGCTAGAGAATGGTTGGCTACATACGCGCGGGGCGCGGAACTGGACATCGTTCGTTTATGTGTCACACGCGTAGTCGTTATTTGCGATGTGGCATAGGAGTCAGGGTGTGTGGATCTATAGGAGGTCATGGTACATTTGGATTAATTGGATATTGGATTGAGTTAGTTTTGGGCCAAATGAGATTTTTGGCGTGAGTTGGAAAGTAATATGTTTTTGGGGCCAAATGAGATTTTTGGCGTGCGTGAAAAAAAAAATGTGGTTTACGGGTCATGTGCATTTGCATTCTTTTATGCTTATTGTTTGAGTTTTAATATGCTTTTATCTAGTGGTGTTTGGATCTTACTTACCTGCGGCACCATTTTTGGTACTGTAAATTTTGATGCAGAGATCGAGGAGGAGGAGGCGGCTCTGCCGGAGTATTGAGTTGGAATTTATGCATTGTTGTTGGGTTTGAAACTATATTCGTGGTTTGTAATATTTTATTATGTATATTTTGAGCTTTGTATTAAACAAAGAAAAATTCTGGTACTTAGTTATATGACTTTGTTTATCCGCTGCGTGATTTCTTTTGTACACCTGTTGCATGTACACACACTTGAAACTTAGCGATAGGGTGGTGATCCGTGTTGTCATCATCCTGACGTCTCGATTTCTCCATATCCGTACGTGGGATTTGAGAGCGTCACAATAGAGACCAAAAAATTAGTCTCAAAACTTACTTTTTTTTCAGCTCTTTTGTATTGTAGTTGTTTTATTAGAGTATTTGTTGGAAAACCCACCCCACCCGAATATGTATCATCTTTTATTTTAATGAAATTTGCTTACTTAAAAAAAAAAAAAATGTTTTTTGAAGTATTTTGGTATGTGAAATCTTCCAAAAAAAAAATTAAATTAAATTACCCATAATTTTTATAAACACTCTGACCTACTGACGAATTTTAATATCTTAACTTTTTATAATTTGACTAAGTAGTTTTATTCCTAATATCAACAAGAGAAGTCTTACAAAATATTAAGAAGTTTTATAAAAATAAATTTAAAATTTATTGTGACTTTATATGATATATTAAATTTATTTAATAATAAAATTAGTCTTATAATTTAATATACTATATCAATTTATCTCAATTTATGAGTTTATTTTTATAAAATAATTTTATGATTAAAATATTTTTCTATTAACTATTAAGATTTTAACATTCTGCCTGTTTTTCATTCATTTTAAGGGTCAGATATTTAGTAAAAAGAAATGTATTCATTGTTTAATATGCAAATTGAAACTATTCATTATTAAACTTTTTCTTAAAAAAACAAAAATGGATCTGAAAAACCCGACAAGAAAAGCGAGGCTATTTCACTTTCCTACAGGATTCTCCCCTGTAATCCATACTCACTACATACCCGTGCCAATTTTCACACACTGATTTTCGCATCACAGGTTGGAAATTTGCTTTAAAATATTAGTTTTTATATTAGTCATCTTATCATTATAATTTTTTAAATTTTAACATAAAATATAATAAATAATTTAAATTTTTTAAAATTTAAAATAATAATAATATTAAAAAATAATATTTTAATAATATTTTATTTAATCTCCATATAAAACCATCTTATCTCATCTTATTATCCAAACCATACCAATTTGATTTCCTCTCTCTCTATTTTCAAGATTTTTGATTAAAAATATGATAGAAATGATATCTTAATAGTATAGGTAACATAATGGCCAACCAATGTGGGGTTTATTTCGCATAGATTAGGCAAAGTAATAAAAAGTGAGTTATATTATCTAGATTTGACTGTAACTTTGCTCAATTCCAATACCAATGCTCGACTATTGATATCGGTTTAACAAAATTTTAGTTCAAGAGGCAATTTTAGCGGTTTTGCTTGGCCACTTAAAATTTTTATTTGAAAATTTTAAGTTTTAAGATTAAATGTTAAAATATTATATTTTAATATTATTATTATTTTAGAATTTGAAAAAGTTAAAAAAAAGTTGAATTATTTATTATATTTTATATGGAAATTTAAGAAAATTGTAATGATGATATGAGAATTTTGTATTTGAGATGAAAAATTCCAATGACCAAACATTCGCCATTTTGGATATGTTTGGAAACACAATTATTATTAGATTACTTTATTATTATTTACAAATAACTACTATTTGCAAATAGTTAATTATTATTCTCTACCATTTCGTGACTAGTCACAAACTATTTTATATTATTCACAAACAGTAATATATTATTTTTTACTATTTTACTATTAATAATCTGAAATATTCTTAACATCCAAATAGAACCTTCAAATTACCTCAATTAGCTATTCATTTATGTTAACTATTAAAATCTTATGTTTTTAATGTTTCTTTATCATTTCTTAATTTATTTTTCAACGGTCATATTTTTTAAATTTAACAGTCACATTTGTTCTTTTATTTAATGGATTATAATTCATACAAAAATGTATTCTCTTTGATTACTATGCTATACTCTATATTCAGATTCTCTTTTCATCCTATTATATAAAATGTGATATATTTATCATTATTAAATAATAAATAATTATCTAATAATTATTTAGATAATGATATATTTATCATTATCATTCTTACATAGTAGGATGAGAAGGGAATGGTAGTATGATGCATAGAATTTTCCTTTCTCTTTATTTAACGGATTATAGATCTTATGGATTATATTTCTATTTGAAAATTTAAAAAATGAAATAAAAACTACATATATATATTTTTCATATATAGTATATCAACAAATTCAGATTGTTAAGATGATAAAAAATAGACTACCTAAAACAAGTTTAATTGTTAAATCTTAGCTGGTGATGCATATTATAAGATTTTGATAGTTTGAAAGAGATAAAGAGACCAACTAAACCCACTGATAAGAATATAATATAATTAAATTTACCTCCTTCCAACACTTTAAACTTTTAAGATAAATAATGATTTCATATAATACCAGAATCTACACTGCATTTTTAGCTAAATATTTTACGTGTTGAATTCATTTATTGAGGGAGAGTTGACCTTTACATGAGTTGAGTGCTAAAAATAGAGGTGTAAATTGGTTCTGTCTGGTCTAGGGGAGATATGGTCCATTATTTTTCTGGACCGAACCAAACAGATCACCCCTAGTAGACCGGGCTAGACTGAACAGTTAGCTATCAGTCTGATCGATCAGTCTATATTAGTCCGGGCCAATTTAAAATGGGGCCCAATCATACAAAAAAGTCAATTATTTTTTAAGTATGCAAAAAAGTCCGCAATGTGCATTTTTGGCCCATTAATATATATATAAAAAAAAAAAAACCTCACAATATTTATAATTTTGAATAACACAATTATTTAACTTCATTTGCACATTTTTTCCTTTAAAATAGCCTAAAAAAAGTTGTTCAAATTATCAAAATTGATGATTATATATTAGTTAATTAATATTAGTTAATCAATAATTATATGTTTAACATTTTATATTGTCAATAGTCATAGATTAGATACAAATTACGTAATTCAATTATATAACTACTATATAAAATAATATATATAATTCATAAAAAAAAATATTTTAAAATGTATATTTGTAGTTCGGTAGGACCGGTCCGATTTGGGATGAAAAAACATTGGACTAAAACTTATTCGGTCCCACAAATGGAGGACTGAAACTGACCAAACAAGTTTTCATCCTGGTCTGGTTTAGACCGAACCATTCAGTTTCGTCGATTTTTCCAATCTGAATTGAAAATTTTACACCCCTAATTAAGGATATAAATAAGTAAATATATCTCCTCCCATTAGTTTATTCTGTTGGGATGTGATTTCACCCTACACCTAATTAATCCAAAAACCTATTCTTGTTGAAATCGGTAACTTTCATCGTGCAAAGAGAGAGAACCCTATTTCTCCTCTTTAAGCCAATAACCAACAAATCCCCTCTTTTTATGTTTTTGAGAGGGTGGAGTCTCCCTTCCTCCCATTCTCTCCACTCCCACCAAGATGTCTATATGTTTTTTTTCTTTTTTCCCTTCCCATTCTTTATCTAACTACTACCATTCGATTAAGGATGTAATCAGTCCAGTCTAGTAAGTCCAAATGAGGATTTTTAGATTGAATCAAAACATTCAATTCATCCATTTTCCACCTTGAGATCAAACTTATGGTACCTATAGATCGGACCATACCGTTAGTTATTGGTCTGGTTAATCTATTTTGGTCCAAGCAGCAAGTGCAAATGGGCAACTTTTTGTTAAAAGCCCAACTTATATTTTCTTGTTTATTTCAGCCCAACATACAAAAAAAAAAAAAAAAAAAAAAAAACTCAAAATAACTAAAGTTTTGAATATAATCCAAACTCCAAATAAAATAAAGAAAATAAAAAGGAAAGGAAAATATATACATAAAAATTATCCATATCCATTCATGAAGGTTAGCAATCATCATAATAAAATTAAAAATAAAAAATAGAGAAGAATAAATGAAAAAAATACAATATCACCCAAACTCCAAATAAAAGGAAAAATAGAAAAGGAAATGAAGAAATATACATAACATATACAGCTACTGTATAAAATAATATATAAAAATATACTTTAAAAAAACTATACATATTATTTTGATCCACCAGCCCCTCCATTTTGCATCGAGTAGATGATGCTTCAGGCCCTTTTCTAGTTTTCCTCAACATTCCACTTTTTGCTGGCTTTGCATCCCCATTGGCCTACTACAATATCTCCATAAGTTGGGGCTTTGAGTTCATTTAAAAAAAAATAAAAAAAAAAATCTATCCTTTATATTTATGTCTGTTTGATTACTGAGAAATTGCCTTGGAGAGGAAGACTCTGAATTCTAAATGTCATAATTTGTGGCAGAAGTCAATCTTAAACTCTCTTCTTGGTCGAATGATTAATCCATTTTAAGTTTTGAGTATCCTTGTGAATGGAGAATTTTTATTTGTATTTGCTCGTATTTTTATAGGTAATTCAAGTGCAGAATGTCTCAACTAGAGCGCAGAAGAAGAGGAGATAGCGAAGGAGAGGTGTCGTTGTCAGTTAAGATGGTGCCGTGGTTGGTTGTGTGGCAAAAGGGGGAGAGAGCTGAGTGAGTAGAGAAGAAATAGGTTCACCGTTCAGCTATGCAAGGAACAAAAAGAGACATGAGAGAGATGCAACTAAGAGAGAAAAAATAATGTCATTATAATGTTTAGCTAAGCCATTGTGTCCAATATATATTTCCTGACACAGTATAGCTCAAATCCATTTTAGCTAAGATGTAGCTAATCGAATTCTCATATCTTTCTCCCCTAAAGGTTCATAGAAAATCAAAGATTCAAAATAGTGGAACTACAATAACTGCCAAGTTATCCATGCTACCTTTCTCGAATGCTTTCTCGACTATGCATTCGGCCAATGAGGATGAAGCCAAGCAAGAACCTGAATCATGTATAAGATCACATAGTTCTCCCGGTGTTAAGCTTTCAAAAGTTCCATCAGATGATACCACCAAATATCTATTATTGACATTTAGAGGTTGCCAGCCGGTCACCTCAGGCACAGCTGTAACACCATATCTGATCACCCAAACAAAAAAAGATAAAGCGAGAGAAAGAAGCTCTCATAAATAATTGGACGATAATGGCTAAAACGTAACATGTAAACATATATTCCATAATTTACGGCGAGCTCTAAACATTGTAGAAGTTGGGACTTCTTCTATTTTGGTCATACATATTCATGCTGGAAAGCAAAATGGATCAATGAACAAAAGATTGACTAGAGAGCGAGTAGAGGAAAATTCAGCTGTCATTTGAGATTTCAAAACTCACCTCTTTAGATACACATCACCAATGGATCGGGACATAGCGAGTATACCATTGACACGAGGAACACCCAACCCAATAATCGAACCACCAGCTGCTTGAATTCGAGCTCGTTCATCATGTCTATCTGGATGATGATCTTCTGTCAGTTCAATAGCTGAAAGACTGGCTGTCAAATTACCTGTCATTTTCATTTAAACACGCAGAAAATCAGCTACTAGGTAAAGCACAGTAAAGTTAGTGGTAAAATTCATGCATTCATATGTTTTAACATACAAACAACTGCTTAATGAAGTCATAATTCATGTAGAAGCATCAAACAACAAGCATTCTTTATTATTTTAGCACATATCTAATGGATACAACTAAACCCAAGTCATCTAAAACTTAATCCTCACTAATTTGGGTCATTTATCTTTTGAATGCTCCTAATAATAGGATTCATATTATTAAAAAAAATATATATATCAGGAACTAGATTGCTGACCAGACTGAATCATCTCTGTGCATAGAACGGCCTTTGAGTCACCAACATTGGCAATTAAAATCTTCTCATCAACAAGAAGAGCTACAGTAGCTGTGGATCCTGAGAAAAGCTTCTTTTCAAAAGCTTCCTGAATGTATACAATGGAAAATAGATTACTACAAGAAGAAAACTAGTTTAAAGAACACAGAACTAAAAGTAGTTAATTTTTACTTGCCCGAGAAAATTTAAAATCGACTTCATGGATTGTGTTCAATAATGCTTCTCTTAGTATTTCCAAATGCATAACATCATCCTCAGTTACAGGTAGAACTCCCCTGTACCGTGTCATTAGCTTGTATGAGTTGAACACAGCATGCATGTAAAAGTAATCCAATAGAAGTTTAGAAGCCATCTCACTAGCTTCATTACCGCCATGACCATCAAATACTGCCACAAGACCAATTGTAAATTCCTCAAGCCCAGTTTTTCCTGCATCCAAGTCAAGCCTCAGCCGTATATTGCATCATCATAACTATCAGATTTTTTTTTTGATAGTTTGAAAATTAGTGCACCTGCCACCTACAACAGAGTTTCTTGAAGAAATGAAATCTTAGATAAACAAAGTAACAGTAAATGAAAATTTAGGAAACTCACTATTGCATTTATTATATAAAATTTTCACTATTTCTTTATTATATAAAATCTTTCCCCACACTCCAGTAGATAATACAATTTCATGTTGCACATTTAAGATTTGTAAGCAAAATCCACAATGCCAGTCCTAAAATAAGGAAATTTAAGAGAGAGAGAGAGAGAGAGAGAGAGAGAGAGAGAGTTCTTCCTCTATTATAGTACTTGCTCTATCAGTAAAATCCACAATACCAGTTCTCAACTAGCACTCCCCTCCCAAGATTTCTTTTTGCCACAGTATTTTCCTGGGCTACTGTCCTTGTTTGTAATGAGGACAGCTTCCATAATTTGCTTGTATCCATCTCTAGTGGTTGGTGGTTATTAGGTGTATTCTGTGTATACTTCCTATGTACTTGAGCTATGCCTTTTACTATCAATAAAGTCTTACGTTTACTTATAGAGAGAGAGAGAGAGAGAGAGAGTACCGAGAAGCGGTATTTTCATATGAAGGTCACATAATAAACGATCCTCTTGGTATTCTCTACGTCCCTGAAATGTGGCAGCCTGGCAGTTCAAAGTCTGATTTCGAGGGTATCCAGAAGAGAGAACCCACCCAGAACATTCGGGAGACTCTAACACGGCAGAAACACCACCTTCATCATACACCATCATACATGACACAGATACTCCATATGAAAGTGCAATTGCGACAACAAAAACTCCTAAAAAGATTACTGCAATTTTCAACACCTCCATCATGAGGTGGATGGCGTACATTTACTCCTGAGAAAAAAGAAAAAAAGTCACAAAGAAGTTTCCCGACTCTGGAAAAATCAAGTACAGCACGAAATAATTCACAGATATGGCAGTTCGTTTGGCTACATAATGGGTAGAAAATGCATAGAAATAAAACAAATCATTCTATAACAAACTAATAGAAAAGTCCTACATTTGTCATAAAAGTTCATTTCTGAAAACACGTAATCATGAGAACTTGGCATCATATATTTTCCGTTTATCATTAACAGATTACATCATGCAAGTATTGAATCAGACTTCAGATTTCTCAAGATTCATATGATTTGTCGAGTTCGAATTTTTAATACATGAATAAAGTTTTGGTAAGCAGAGCTACCAAACATAGTGTACAGAGAAGTGAGCAATTATAAGAAGCCTACTCGATAGTTACTTCCCTTCTGATTGCTGTTTCTTCGAGGTATTTGCAACAATAAACAATATAAAGCATACAATCCATCTTCTGAGCAGCTCTCACACCACACATACACAAATACACGAACCACAACCATTATCAGCATATAATAAGAACTTTCAATTCAGGCTTTTTATTGTAATTATGGAGTTTTTTATGTTTATTTACAAGATTTTGGTTTGACATGTAGAGGGTGAAAATTTTATCACGAATAGTTCCTGAACGAAACCCCTTATTGAGCACAATAGCACAATGGACCATTACAAAAAGCAAGAACCCACTGTACCTGAGCAAAAAGTCTTGGTTTTTTCTGAGATATATATATATATATATATATATATATATATATATATATATATTTTAATCTTTACTCATCAAAACAGTATAAAGCATACAATTAAACCATTATTCTCCTTTTCAATTCCTTTCCCTCAGGTTTCTCAGCCTCCAAACAGAGGTTAAAAGAATTAATTCAGAAATCCCAGAAAAAATGCGCAATTAATTGCACAGAAATCAGCAGCTCAAGACAAAGTTAAACCCACTACAAATATCCCAACCATAATTCCTGCCAAGACCGAAAAAGCATTTACGTTCGTATATTTTCCTTCGTTTTCCTAGCAACCAATTGCATAGCTACAAAGAAGGTCAAAGAAGAGGGATCGAAACCTTATTAATGAGCGTCGTAGCAAAAGCAGAGTCGTTCATTGCGACGGTGACATAGCGAGTGAAAAGATGTCCACAATAATGCAAATTTGCCTTAATAAAAGATCGCAGAGAATAAAGATTAAAGAGCAATTTTGAAAAAGGTTGAGCGGTGGCGAGTCTCGATATTAATTTCATTACAAAACCGTATCAATGCAATGAAAGTATAAAATGAAAGGACGAAAAAAAAAGAAAAAAAAAAGTGATTGGCTAGAGTAATGGTCTGGTATTGATTTTTTTTGTTTTTTCGTTTCTTTTTTTTGTTTTTTTGTTTTTTTTGCGCTGATAAAGTATCAAGAAAATAATAAGTTAGTTGTTAGATGGTTGATTTAAGGATTTATGATGTAATTGTTGTTTTAAACGTGTTTTAAACATGTTTATCTGCCGACCTCAAAGTGATCAACCCTCTCCTCCCTCCCAAACTCTTTCTCAAAAATCCTCCAAATCAATGGAGGACCCCCTCCTCCTCCTTTCTCCTTCATATAGATGCTACCCGTACCGTATGGTGTGGGGGTGGAGTTTTCCCATCCGCCCCCAGCCCCCTTAGGCGGAGTGTAGAGTGGATACCCGCACAGTCTCGTCCCGCTTTATTTTCATTTTAAATATAAACTATATTTTATTATATTTAAAAATTATTTCTAAATTAAAAAATGATCAAAAATATATTTTTAGATCCAAATTGTAAATTTAAATTTTGTAAATATGACTATAATTTAAATATTATGTAACTTTTAAATTTGCTAGTGCATATTTTATGTAAGTTGTAGTGTAGTAGTTTTAAACCATATATTTTTTAAATTTGCTAATGCATAGTTTGTAAACAAGTCTAACAAATTGTACTATAT
Organism: Carya illinoinensis; assembly: GCF_018687715.1. NCBI lineage: Eukaryota > Viridiplantae > Streptophyta > Magnoliopsida > Fagales > Juglandaceae > Carya > Carya illinoinensis. Next base: position 24,425,970 of record NC_056758.1, read on the forward strand.
ATTTATATATACACAATTTGTAAAATATAAAAATATATTTATATTTATATATATAAACATATATTTATGTTTTTGTATCTATATATATATATAAATATTTATGTTTATATATATTTAATATATATAGGGGGTCGGGGTGGGGTTAGGCCCTCCCCACCCCCTGCCCCCGCTAACCCGCTAAGGGGACTAGATGCGGGGCAGTGTTGCTCGCCCCGCCAAGCGGAGGCGGGGCGAACCCCGTTCGCGGGGGGGGGGGGGGGGGGGGGGGTAGCAGGGTGGGGGCCTTTTCTCTTCATTTCTCCCTCTCATTCCCTCCTATTCCCCCTCCATCCCTCCTCTTCTCCCTCTCCTTCCTACCTTTATCTTCATTTCTTAATTTATTTTGTTTCATTCAAGGCTGAAAAGATGTGGATCTACAGTCTTCAAGTTCATCAAAGGCTTCCTAGACTAATTGTTGGGAAGATAGTAGCGGATCACCAAATCTCCCATTTCGGCAGCTCCTCTAGCCATTAGATTGTTTAGATCTAACTTTTATGGCTGATTTCGAAGTCTACCGGAGTATATCTTAACTGTAATTCATCTTTTTCACATTTATCTTTCTGTTTTATTGTTATTTCCTTTTGTTTAGTTAAAAAATAAAAAAAGATTCTCTTGGACTTTTTGTCCATAAAGTTTAAGTCCTTTGCTCATTTGGAGGGTGGGATATGAGTCTTTGTTTTAGGCAGAGTGCTGTCACTTAGACAATTTGTTTGTAGAGAGTTATAGCACTAATTAAGATAATACCAGCCACAAAGGAATTTGTGTACTGGTGGAGTTTCAAACACAGTGATTGGCTTGTGATCTGGAAATTTTCCTATATGTACCAGGTCAAGGATGTAACTTTTTTCTTATGAATGAATGAAGTATGTTTCCCTCAAAAAAAGAAAAAAAGGAAAAGAAAAAAAACTTGTTTTATCGCCAGCTGATCTCGACTGCTAACCAATGACAAAAAGAGGGGGGGGGGAGGGTGTGCCTGGTGCACCTCCAATGCCTAAGTTAGAAATATATATGTATTGCCTTACAATGAGGAATTAAAAAGTTACCTTGGATACTAACACTAGCTCTTTATATAGATGTGAATTCTTATTGATAAGGATAATTCAATCATTTCTCTAAATCTTAGTGATTTGATTATCGCATTCCCCGAGATATTTGAAAAAAGAAGGGATTACCATATCGTAGAAAATATCATAAATATCTCTCTATTTTCTCAAGGTGAGTATCTTTAATTGGTGACAGTTACCATATTAATCCCATTAGGTGGTACGATTTCTGTGATACTCCCTCATCCTCTTAACTCGTTGGGCCTCTCATGTGGGCCTTACTATGTATTGTTGGGCCTGTATGGTGAAGATAAAAGAGTCTTTCCAGTTATCCTACAAATTCTAGCGTGGCAGGAATTTAATAATTATGAACAATTTTTATCCATCACATCATTGGTTTTTATTGGCTGCTTGTGATGACCCGCTTTTGGGTGTATTTTTACTGAAGGGCTGTTTTTAATTTAATTAATATATTACTTTATTTATTTTAAGTTTTTGCATTTTAAATTTAGTTTTTATTTGTTGGATGTTGTGTTTCATTTATTTATTTATTTTACAGTTTTTAATCTCGTTCTCGGCGGATTTGTTTTGTTGTCCGGAGTGAGGATTGAACCTCATTTCTTCCTACATCTCTTTTTTTCCCTTTTTCCTTTTTCTCTTTTTCTCTTTTCTTTTTCCTTTCTTTTTCTTTTTCTTTTTCTTTTTTCTTTCTTTTCTTTTTCTTCTTCCTTTTCTCTTTCTCGTGCATCGACCCTCTCTCTCTCCTCTCCCACGCCGGTTGCAGCTCAGCCCCGACCCACCGCCGTCCGGCCACCACCCCACCGAACCCCAGCCCCATCTGGCCAGCCGTTTGACCGGAAAACGCCCAACAAAGCCCCACGGATTTTGCCCCGATCCGCCGCCGTCGCTCCACCTCCGGCCACCACCTCTTCACCACTTCATCACCGATTCCTTGCCTTCCTAACCCACCCATTTTCGGCCTCTAATAGCCATCGGAACAGCTCCCACGAGCTAGCTTTCCATTTTGGGAAATCCGGCCATCAACCACCGTTTTCGTCGCCACCCACGGCCAACCACCACTTCCAATAGCTTCATAATTATCCTTAGATCATTCCCTATCAATCTCAATCCTTGGTTTGTCCCCGTTCAAAAGTGGATATTTTACAACCCACGGCCACAGTGAATTTTCACTGTTACGTTGCTTTCCTTCCGCCTTTTGCAACGCCGCGAGTTTTATAAAAATACCATATAGCGCTGTAAGTATTTTCCAAACTCTACTTTTAGATTTAAATATATTTTACTCTTACAATAAATTATTGCTGCTGGTTAGTTGATTCCAGACTGAGTCCGAGGAGTTCGGGGGTCGGATGGGTTGAGGACGGAGTGCTTGGTTTTGCTTGTTTGTGTTTGCTTGATTATTTATGCTATGAGGCGTGAGTTGCATATTGTGTTTATGTGCATATTGTTTTAATCGAGAAAATCCCATTTTATTAGCGTAAATGGGTTTTGGGTGCTCGTGTAACACGAGCCCAAGCCGGGATGGGTTATTGTCTCGGTGGAGCTCCTCTGGTCACTCGAGAGTGGATAATACTAAGTGACATCCCCTGGGTTGTCGCAGGGCGACGACCGGATCGCACGATACGGTAACGCTGTCGTGTTGACTCCGTGGTCCCTAGAGTGGCGGGGACTAGAGGATGGCCTGGCCAGGTACGCGCGGGGTGCGAGTCTGGGCATCACTCGTTTAGGTGTCACATGCGTGGTCGTTACCTGCGGTGTGGCACAGAGCAAGGGTGTGCGGATGATCCCTAGGAGAGGTCATGGTGCATGCATAACTGGATTTATTTGGCTTGATTCAGAGGCATGTGTAGGGACGGTAGTGAGCAGGGATGGTGGCAGAGTCCCGCCTGCGATTCCCGCCTACGGTGCTCTAATGGTTTGGTTAGTGGGCCATTTTCTGGAAAAATGGTGAGGATTGGTTTCGAGGCTTGTGATCCATTTTCTGGGAAAATGGTGGTTTGGGCCATTATCTGGGATAATGGCGAGGCGTAGTTTTTAAGGATATGTTTTGTGGGCCAAATGAGTTTTTGGCGTGCGTGGTAAAAATTATGGTTTTGCGGGACATGTGCTTTGGTTTTTCTTGCATGCATATTGTTGAGTTTAATATGTTTTTATCTAGTAGTATTTAGATTTTACTTACTTGCGGTACCATTTTTGGTTCCGTAGATTTTGGTGGAGAGTTCGAGGAGGAGGAGGAGGCTGAGCCCGAGGATGCGGCTCCGCCGGAGTTCTGAGTTGGTTTATGTTTTGTATTTGGCTTTTGAACTATATTTGCGTTTTGTAATATTTTACTTATGTATGTTTTAAACAGCTTGTATTATATTAAGAAAAATTCTGGTACTTAGTTATTGACTTTGCTTTTCGCTGCGTATACCTCGTGCACATTCGTCGCTTTTTACACACACTTGGCACACGTCGTTAGGGTGGTGACCCGTGATGTCATCATTCGGACGTCTCGATTTCCCCATGTCTGTGTGTGGGGATTTGGGGGCGTCACACTGCTCGTGCTCTCGTGCCAAATGAGGTTGTAATGGCTCTGCGTCTACACCTAGTCACGTCACCAGATCATGGGATCTGTCTGTAGCAACCACACTATCAGACTGCTCGCATTCTCCTTGGGGTATCTCAACCGTCATGTCTTCTTACATAAATAACCTTTTCCTCCATCTTGTTGCCTCTTTCACTTCCACTTACTCATCTTATTCATTCTCTATGTTTTCTGTCGAAACCCTAACTTCTCCTCTCTCATATTACTCGTTTGAGTCAATGGCTTGCCAGAACACTTCTTGAATTTCTACTCGTGGATCTCCTCCTCCCCTTCCAAAGGGGTCCTTGTCAGCACCAGAGTCCTCCTCTGCCCGCAATGTGCCCTATTACAAAGGTTACGATTGGTCGCCTATCCTCATGACAGTCAACCTTAGGAAGTTGAGGGACTTGTATGGAATCCCTGATTCGATTGTTCTTGAGGTTCCACCCCATGAGGCCTTCGACTTTGAGGGCTTCACTGAGAAAGTGGCCTTCAGGACCTATGCCCTTTCTCATGGGTTATGTCTCACTTTCTATCGTTCAGTGGATGACGTTCCGACTACTTGAAATTGGCACCGACTTAACTTCACTCTAACGCTTGGAGAATTCTGATGAGTTGCTATGCTGCCTAAAGGATTGATTTGGAACCTGTTGGAGAGGGGATCCTGATTCAGCTACTAGGAGTTCCTTGCTACCCACGCGATCAATGCATTGGAAGGCAACATTTGTAGGTTTCGTTCTTGGCCCCAATATCGCCTCACTCGATTTGAAAGCCGTCATTCTAATGCCAAACAATGGCAAAAATTTACTTCTGGCCAGGGATGCGAGTTCCATGGTAGTGAAGCTAATAGGGTTCACTTCCTAGTTTGTGCCATTTGGGGGGAAGTCCCCGACAACAAAGCCATAGTCATTACTCTTTCTCAACGAGAGTAAGCCCGCATTGAAAGGGTTGATTCTTGGGTCTAGACAACCAGAAAGCTATTTGGACGGAGGGCTTGTTGATGAGGGTCCATATTGACAAATTTTTGGTGATGTCCAACCTATCTCGTGTGAGTGGTCGTTACCTTCCGAATGAACCTTTCGCTTCCCACTACAAGAAAAGGTTTGCCATGGCCTTGCTAGAGAATGAGGGGAAGCGGCCTTGTCGCAAAGTTGAGTTCGTGCTTGAGCCTCGTAAGGCCTCGATGCCTTCAGGAACAAATTAGCAGCCTCCTCGCTCTTCAAGCGATCATAGTGGGTCGGCTCAGGTTCCTATGGGGGTAGTCTCTCGTTCAAATAGATTCTCTTGACTCAAACGATCTAGGCGATTTGATGGGGGCAAGCCTTCAGGGATTTGGCCATGGTCCTCGACTTCAAATTCCCTCCTGTGAACTCAAATATGTCCAATCGCCAAATTGTGTTCTTTTGTCAAGCTAGCCAGTAAACCTGGAGTTGGTTGACAAATAGGAGGATGTGGATATCAACACAGCTTTCTCCCTTGATCTTTTAGGCTCTACCAATATTCCTCGTGACGTGACCTCGGTTGGAGAAGTCGAGGTCCGTGTTTCAACTGATGAGCTATGGACGGAGCTTGGCTTTAAGGGGGAGGCAGGGGAAAGGGAGCCTACCCCAGGCTCCCTTCCCTCGACTGTCTCCAGTGGTGAAACCCCTGTACTACCCCATGACCTAGAGTCAAGTAGGGGTAGGGTTTCAATTCTCTCTTCACCATTCAATGCCTCTTTGTGGGGGGGGGGGGGGGGGGGGGGGGGGGGGGGGGGCGATGAGGGACCTTCTTTGTCTCTCATCACTAAGGAGGGGGTGTTTCCTTGTACAGGAAGACAAGCTTGTGATGGATCTCTTCTGTGTTGACGGGCAAGGCGAGGGGTCGGTGCCAGCGGTCGACCTTGCTACCATAGGTTCATCTCAACCTACCATTGAAGTAGGGGCGAGCACCCTCAAGGGTGACTCTTTGCCCCTCATGTAAGTGCCTCTAGCCCTTGTCTTCTAGGGTCCTTTCGTGGTTCGGTGCCCTTTCCTCAAGGCAGTTCCCTATCTTCTTCAGCTCTTCCTTTTCTATTGGGAGCTCTCCTGTATCTAGGTACTTCACCAACTCTTGGGCCCATTTTGGTTCTCCTAGTCCTACGACAGCTAGGACCTCCATCACTCTACTTTCCACTTCCCATGGTAAAGCGCATTCCTTCATCCCCGAAGTCATCCGTTCTAGTTTGTTTGCTACACTATTATCCACATTTGGTATTTGTTCTATGTAAGTGACAAAATCAATCACACTTCTCTTATACCAGCTGTAAATATTTTTTTCAATTTTTTGCCTCTCGCCATGTACAGTCCCAACACTTGCTTAATGACTACTTGGGAGTCCGCTTTCACCTTGAACTCAGTGTGTACTTGTAACGTTTGTCCTTGTAGTGAGACCTTTAGAAAATAATTTTAAGAAATATGATAGGAATTACCATTCATTTAAAACTTTTTCCTTCCATGCTAGGATATAAAAGACTCAATGTTTATACAATAAAATGTGTTTCTTAATTTAAAGAGAGTTACAACAGAAAACATTAAACTTTATAATTAAAAGAGTTTCATATAAAACATTGTACCTAGGCTTCGGTGCTCTTCCCCTTAGACTGTGTCCGTCTTGATGCGTATTGCTCGTCTTGTCCGTGGGAGGGCACGCATAAAAACTAAAATAGTTGAAGACTCGTAAGCATTACTTCATACAGTTAAAATATAATAATATAGGTTTTCAATCATACATTCATCACTCCATACATATTATACATAAGACATTTTTTTAATTAAAACATTTTGAAGTGGGATATTTCTTGAAAATGATTTTCTTTCTTAAAATGTTTCTTATATTTCGTAAAACATTTCTCCATGCCTTGTGCCTTTATTTCTTAAAGAGCCTGAGCATACATGCATTCTTTCATAGCATACATACATTCTTTCTTATCACTTTCTATTGGTTTTTACACACTGTTACACCCCGTGTGCTAGGGTTAGTAGTCTTCCTTTAGATCTAGACTCTACCCGTGGCCATGGGTTGGAAATCCCTTTTTAGTCAGGGGACAGTACTGGGTGCATTACAAATACTACTTACCGGGCATTGCAATCTGCCCAGTCCTTTGGCAACATTTCCTTTCAATCATGGCCGTTAAGTATTTTCATATATTAAAATTTTTAGTTCTTTCCTTCATTCAGTCATTTCTTTCAGTTCTTTCAGTCATTTTCATTTATTCTCTTTCAATTTATTCAGTTTATAAATATCGTTTACAAGCATAGGCTTAAACCTCGACATTTAAAAGCAGTCCTTGAAATCATAAACATAAGCATATTTTAAAACATTAGTCCATGGCATCCTTAAACATCATCTTTCAAATCATCATTTAAAACATCAGTTCATAGGGACATTTTAAAACATTTTCTTCATGTCATTAAAGCATCCCTTAATGCATGAGGCACAAGCGTCGCATTTCATTTAATGAAAATACATCCAATGATTAATATGTATAATATGCATTCACATGCATACGCTTAATACTTTGGGGTGCACAATAAGGGGCTACCAATAAGGGCCATTACATACATATATTTGAAGACTTATACTTTGCATACTTTTTTAAAATATCGTCCATGTCATTTCATAAAGAAAAAAACATTTCATTTTCATTTCTTATCATTTAGAAAACTCTAAAAGAGTGAACATAATACTTACCTGGACTCCATGCCTTACTCATTTCATGCAATCCATTCCTATGCGTGTCAAATGGAAACCTACATGCACACACAACCTCAACGTCATGCTCTATCTAGTACATAAGCAACTAAACCAGAAATAGAACTACACTTCACTTGGAAACACTCTCCTTCTATCCCATACTCTGATGTGCCACTTACTATGCTAAAATCTTCAGGATCCACTTACAGTCACTACCTCCATCTTCTTTGTCTTCCTTATCACGTTTCCTCTTTTTGGGATCCGCTTGGGTCACATTTTCCAAATCCAGCATTCTACTTCGGGATCCATTTACAGTCACTACCTCTTCCAAGCTCGACGTTCTACCTTAAGTGCTTATCCACTAAAGTGAACCTCCATGGTTTGTCTTAGGGTTAAGATGCTAAGACCTTCATCTTACACTCCGATTAACCACATTTTGATGCATGACTCAGACCAACTAAGTCATGCATCCCAATCATAGATGGTACACCTGTCACTTCCTTCACGCATCCTAGCCCACACTAAATCCTCATTCCCATCCAAACATGCCACATGACTTTAAGCCAACTCTGAGGCTAAACATTATGTAACCATACTTAGGACAGATTACCGATTATATATGGTAAATCCATCTGGCACATGTATTTCACTAGATGCACATGTACCTTACCCCCTTGTCACCTAAGATCAACTTATAATCCATTGAACGTTCGCTGGTATAAACAAGCTCCATACTTTAATACCAACTTTTACTCAAACTCGGTTAGCAGGACTTTCCTACTTTTCGGCCCTTTACAAGATCATCCCAACACTTACACGGCAAGACCCCATTCATACTACGCCTCCGTCACATCATGTAAGTTGAGGTTACTCCCAAGCTATACTGTGACACCCATCACTATGGCAGGGTCACACCACAACTACTTTGGGACACTATTCCATAGTTCTCAACGCTACGCAATACGCTTTATACTCATCAACTACGACATCCAAACCTTCATGACATGCCATCCAATGATGAACGACACTACACAGAGTACACTCCATGTGAACTCCCTTCCATCCACACTATACCATACACCATCATTATGCATGCCACACGGTGCATTGCTGCACAACATAGAGTACACGCCATACGTATTCCCTTCACAACACTATGCCGTACACTACTTCGGCACATACTTCATACCTACCTTTCACAGCATTGTGCACAACACTTCACAGCACACTACACAACTACAGTGGGGCTATGGGCTGGGTAGAGCCAGTGAGGTGGTGGTGTTCGGTGGGGCTATAGGCTGACAACGGCAGTGCAACGTGGAGAGAAATGGGTGAAACCCATTTTAGGTTAAGCCACCATAAGAGGAGAGAGAGGGCTGCGCAGGGGTTGGTTTCCATGGTGGAGGCTTGTCGGCGTGAGGGGGAGCCGTCGGTGTTGGCGGTGAGGCTGGGTGGCATGCTGCTGCAGTACGTGGGTGAAAAGCATAAAGAGTGGAAAATGGAGAAAATGGGGATTTGCCGTGGGGCTTCTCATGGCTGGGGGGTGGCGCCGAAGGCTGTAGGGAGGTGGTGGCTAGTGGTGGCCGACGGTAGAGCTGGGATGGAGGATAAGGGGTTCGGTGGAAGGGAGAGGCCTTTCGTCGGGCTCAAGGGGAGAGGGAGGAGAGAGAGAGAAAGTGAGGGGGAAAAGCTAGGGGCTTGGGTATTTAATCCAAGCCCTTCGTCATGGGATCTCCAAAATGATTTAACGGTGAGGAATTAAAATACCGATTTAACTTAAAAATCATTGAGAAGAATTAAGATAGAATATTATTAAACTAAATTTTAGTTTATAAAATATAATCTTCATCCGTAATTAAATGATGAAGTTTTGCTAATTATTTTTAAGAGAATAAAATCATTTAAATAAATTTAGAGTTTTCAATATAATTTAAATTTCATAATATTTTTAAATGACTAAAATCATTTAATTAAAATAATTTTTCAGAATTATAATATTTTTTGAGCTCTTCAAAAATATTATAATTGTCTTATTTAAAATTAGGCTTGGTTCAATAACACTTAAAATATTTTATATAAATATTTTCAGGACATTTAAAATATTCAAAGGTTTTAAAATACTAGGCTTGTTTTAGAAATCACTTAATATCTTTAAAAACATACCATCAAGATTTGGCACATAAAACAAGACTTGTGACCATAAGAGAGAGGACCGGGATATTATAGTACTACTGCCTCTGCTGTTGAGAGCCCTACTACCAATGATCCATACTTGACTTCATTGTTGGTGGTTCTGAAAATGAGTTTTGCCATGTAATGATGTGACGCTCCCAACCTTCACTTGGGATGGAACAAAGACTTAGAGTGCCAGGACATGTAATACAAGGTTACATACCCCTATTCATGATAGTTAACATGCAATGCATCCTATAAGTGCAACTAGCAGAATGCAATATTCGCAGTGAATTAAGGGTGACTAAATAAAACTTATGCCAGAATAACTAAAACATCTCAATTCATTTATAACCATCATAAGTTCAAACCAAATAGTAGCATAATATTAGTATAGTTATTCATGATAAAAAGTCTCCAAAGTTAGATCAACTACTTCATATGTTCTAATGCACGAAGGGTTAGGGCTATAAACATTAAGATTTGATCTAGCTCCTCTTTAATCAATTGGATCCATAGGTCCATCTAGTCCATCCTCTTCGAGTCTTGACAAAACTTCTATCATTCAAGTAGAATGATAGTGGATTCACAAGGGGTGAGATTTATTTGAATTCTCAGTAAGTTAGACAACCAACATGCACAAAGATAAATTATGCATGATGAATGATAAATATGAAATCCATGCAATGCAGAAAAACCAGTGTATGTCTCCCATCCAAATTCCTCAACATTTTTAGAAAACTGAGACACATTTTCTCACAGATAACATTTTTTTATTCAACTGACAAAAGTATCATAATATTTCATCATTATAAGCAATTCCTTTTTAATCATAACATTATAACGTATGGTATCGTCATGGTTCCCCATATGCACTATGAGTACGTACCGGTGACCATAGCACAACTCATGTTAAAACTATGTTGTTTGCATACTTGCTCTCAATGATTGGTAACATAACATAACATCATAACATGTATACCTACCAACCGTAGGTGTCATAATATTTGAATTCGCTCCTACGTTCTTTAAAAAGAACTCATTTGAAACTCGTTGACTATTCTTTGTCAACTTAGGGGTTACTACTCCATTTTTAAACACTCTAGAGTGGATGAAAGATTTTCATTAGGATAATTTCCATCCTAGCTTTTGGGGTTGTGACAAAAATTATTTTCATGCTATGTTTGAAAAATGTAATTCATGACATGTGCATGTGTAGCAAACTTTCATGTGAAAATGACACTTATATGCAATATGTTAAAAATGGTAAAACTATCACATGTCATGTAGGTATGTACTCAATGTATCATATAATATGATATTTTATGCTCAAAATGACAATTATAACATAAATGTGGCATTTATCAATAAATCATAAATAAGTTATCAATGTGTAAGTTAGAAGCCAACTTACAAACTTATTGAGTTTGAAAAATCATAGAGGCTAAAACCAAATTCACAATAAGTTAGAATTTATACTACTATGGAAGATGTTCATAATCAAAGGGCTTCAAAAATATGTATTTATACTAATACAGCTAAACTCTCAAATTTTGCCACTAGTGCATTTATTTTTCACTATTTGTAAACAAACCTCAAATTTAACCAAATTTTATGGACCTCATATTTTTCATATTCTAAAACCATCTATACCCTTAGAATTGTAAAATTCAAAGTGGAACTAGCTCAAACAAATCCAACCTATGGCATGCACTCTAGTTGATGCCTAAGTGTGATTTCAACTATTGATCCATATGAATGCATGCTTATGCAATTTTCTTTAATCACAAATAATCACTATAGTACTTAATGGCATGATAAAAGCAAATTCTCGGGTGAGCAAACCTTCAATTTAAACACTTAATCCATGGCATGCTTCTAATCTCCAAATCAAGCCTTCAATGATCATTTTAAGACATTAATAAATCATATCAAAATATGCTAAGACATGCCTTAGCTAAAATTTATACTTAAAAAAATTTAAACACTTAATCCATTCTTAATGAACCTGGTTTTGAATGAAATATGGTAACATTTTCTAAACTCAACCAAAATTCACTTCAATACTTAAAACACGACTTGACACATCAACTAAGATCTAGATCAAGAAAACATACAATTCTCATGGCCCACTAAATTTTCTAACACAAGAACTTTAAGAACATTCAAACACTCACACCTTTTGGATTCTCTCTAAACTCTAGGGGGAATAAGGCTCTCAATGATCAAGAGGAGCTTGGAGATATAGTGTGGAGGAAATGAGGGAGTGGAGGGGCTTCTTATAGGCAGCGATGAGGGAGGGGACGTTGGCCTTATCTCATGGTGATTAGGTGAAGTGGGCAGTGGTGTAAGGAGGTGAGGTTTTTGGCTTAGTTACAACACCTTGTGTAGGTGAATAGTGACTCAAATCAATGATTTCCTCCATTTTCAGGTGCAACCATGCAAGTAGAGGGTGCAGGTGTTGCCATGGTGCCATTGGACAGTTTTGGTCATGTCCTTAACTCATCGTCTCATCCTCTCTTCATGGTTGTTTTATGCAGGTCATGAGTCACTCTTGGAAGGCTTTTTCAGTGGTGGAAAGTGGGGGATTAGCTACCAATTGATGATGAAGTGACAACTCAAATGGAAGAGGTGAAGGGTAGGGGGTTTGCCGAGTGATGGTGGCTTGATGCCATCGGATTGGTGTCCTCCTTTTGTGGGAAAAATCTTGTCAATTGCTTATGATGACTTTGAGGGTCTCTTATGGATTGGGTTGTGATGGAGGTGGCATGTGGTGGTGGCTCATCCATGGGCAAAAGTGAGGGTAAAACACAACCAACCTGGTTTTCATCCAACTAGTGTTTAGGTGTAATTGGTTTGGGGTTTTTGGTTTAGTTCTTGAAACCAATTTTGTCCAAAACTTGGTCTGGTTCTCAAGGGATCATATGAGGTGCTTGAAGACCATAGTGACCTTGAGAAAAAGACACAAAAATATTGGGCTAGGGGTTGTTTAGTCCATTGCACACAAGGGCATATATGTGTGCCGATTGGTGTGGTTTTAGGGTTTTGATATGTCATTACTCTTAATGACACACGTGGAGGTTTGTTTAGGTTCTAATATGATCTAAGAATGATGCAATTGAGTAATAAAACAAGAAAATCTTAGATAAAAAATGCTAAAAGGATTAAGAAAGAAAATTAAGCTCCACAACATGATTTAAAGATAACTAATCTAGGCAAGTTGATTAATACTCTCAATATAATTTCGAAACTTAATTTGAGTACAAAGAATCAGTTAGGGTATAATATTGGCTTGGAAAAACCAATGGTATAGTGTATTGGGTTTCAAATTGAAGAGTGGAAAAAAGAAAAAAGGCAAACCAAGATAAGGCTTTAGGCCTTGTTGGGCTTAAAAGGCCTTGAGTGTGAGTTGATGATTCATGGGCTTTGAATGTGAGTGCATAGGAGGCATTTGTTCCAGATTTTGAGGGATTAAGAGAGGTCTCAAGATCCACAAAGATGGGGTTTGAAAGGCTTGCCTTCACATAATTGGGCGATGGGTCAAACCTACACCAAGTTAGCCCAAAAGGCCTTATGCCTTCTTCATGCTTGGGCCAAACCTTACCAAGGCTATCATACCAAGGCTTATATTCCTATGAGGCTTGGTTTGAGGCTTCTAAGTCTTGGCCCATTAATATTCTAAAGTCCTAAGGGCCTTAAGAGAATCATGAATGGGCTTGCTTCACTAAATCAATTAGTCTTAACTCTCAAGCTTAATAATTAATGACACTAAGTGCCAGAGTCTAACTATATCTAGAAAAATAAAAAATATAAAAAAAATAATATAATAATAATTCTTATAAATATATATAAAGCCCAAAATTATAAACTTTAAACTAAGGGTGGTTAAAGGTTAATTCTAATGGGTAATTAAGCGAAGTGTTACAAATAGTGTTCACGCCCAGAATTGCTCACTGTGTGGATCCCTACTCTCCTGCCAGCATGATAGGATGAGCTGTCAACCAAGACTTGTCAGGGCTTCCCAACCAGTGCATTTCTCACTTCTTCAGGGAAGTCGGTAAACTCGACGATAAAGTCTACTAGGGCCTATGCTTTTGTCGTGTGTCTTGGCAGGTAATCTATGTCGAACTCACTCATCTCAATTAACAAGCTCACTAGGCACCCTAAGGCATCTTGTTTCTACAATATCTTCCTTAAAGAAGTTTCTGTCAAGACTTTGATGGGGTGAGCTTGGAAATATGGTCACAATCACCTAGCAAATGTTACTAACATGAAAGCTAGTATCTCAACTCTACGCCCCATAGGGCGTGACTTGTGTAGTATACTAGCTTTTGAATCGCCCCGTGCTCTTTTACTAGAGTTGTTGACATGACATGGAGTGAGATTGCTAGATATACGTAGTGTGTCCCATTGCTCAGGTCGGCTTAGTAGTGGTGGGCTAGATAGGCACTACTTCAGTGTTTGAAACACTTGATCACAGTCGTCATGCCAAGGGTGTACCTTGCACAAGACCCTACAAAATGGTAGGCATTTATCCTTGGATCTAGAGACAAACTTATTCAATGATGCTACTTTGCTAGTCAGTCTCTTGGTCTCATCGATATTTCGGGGGGCTTCATATTTATGATCGCTTTGATTTTCTCTATGTTGGCTTCTATTCCTGTCTCAAACATTTTGAGACCTAGAATTTTCCCGAGTCGACACCAAGGCATACTTGGTTGGGTTCAACTTCATCTTGTATTGGCATAATACGACGAAGCCTTCCCTCAAATCCTGTAGGTGTTGCGATGGCTATTTGCTTTTAACTAGCAGATCATCGATTTACGAGTATGCTTCTTGAGCATTCAATTTACAGAACTTTAATACGTTGCCTTAGCTTTCTTCGACCCAAAGGGCATGCCTTGATAGTAGTACAATCCTCGGTCTATTATGAACTAGGTCTTCTCCTCATCTGTCTGGCTCATATGGATCTGACTGTACCTTGAGTAGGCCTCCATGAAGTTTAACATCTGATGTCCCACCATAGAGTCAACAATCAAGTGGGAAGCTGTCCTTTGGGCACGCCTTGTTGAGGTCGGTGATGTCTACACATCCTTCATTTGTCGTCGGACTTTTTTAAATAGTACAACATTGGACAACCACTCGGGGTAGTGAGCCTTTCTGATGAATCCTGCTCCAAGCAGTCGATTGACTTATTTGGCTGTCGTTGCATACTTCTTTGTGCTAAATAATGTCCTCTTCTAGTGGACCTTCTTATTGAAGCGTCAATACAAAGGTGATGCTCGATGATTGCATTGTCTATCCTGGGCATGTCTTCGAGGCTCCATGCAAACACATCCCTATGTTTGACCAGGAGCTACTATAGTGCCTCTCGAATCTCAGGCTAGAGCCTAGTCCCGATTCGTGTTGTAGTCTTCGGTCGTTCTGGGTGCAAGTTACTAAATCTAGTTGCTCATTTGCTTCTGCCTGCTGCAACCTTTCTTCATCCCGCATTTCCACGTCACAATTGAGGAGGACTGGTGGCAAGGATGAGACTTCACCCTAATTTTGGTTTTCCACTGTTTGGACGTCTACTACCCCTAACTTGAGCTCCTGCACATAGCACTCCAAAGTTAGGGCTTGCTTGCCTTAGACCTCTCCTACTCGTGCCTCTGTTGGGAACTTCATCTTCAAATGATAGGTAGAAGTGATAGCTCTAAGGCTATTCAAGGTTGGGCATCCCAGTATAGCATTTTTAGGATAAAGGGGCCTTGACTACTAGGAAGTCGGTCATTGTGGTGGCGTTGTGTATCCCCTTCCAAGCCGTGACCAGTAGGGTTTTGCACCCAGGGGCTATACCGCATTTCTGGAGAATCTCTTCAATGGTGTGGGCGATGGTCACAATCTACTAGCATCAATGCCCATCCTGCAAATGCATCCCAAAAGAGGATATCTGTTGAGCTTCCATTGTTGATCCAAATCCTCCTGGTAGTGTAGTTGGTGACTAATAATGTTATTACCAATGCATCATCATGTGGATACAGGATCCATTCACAATCTTCTTCCTCAAAGGAGATGCTCTCCAAGCTTTTATGCCTTGGTTGCTTGGGTGGTCTGTCTCTCGTGAGCGTGCACTTTTCTACTAAATGCAAAGGTTCCTCTTCCAATGAACCCTCCTGCTATTGTATGGATTTTGCCCAGGGGCACCTCGCTGTGGTTTAGGTTCTGACGAGGAGCATCTTAATCATCTTCCCTTGTCATTTGACACCTTTTTGGCCTCCTACTTCGTCACGCATTTCAATCTTGCCCTACTCTCCACCTAGGTGCTTGTTTCAAGGACTTCAAAATTTTTGGTACCAGCCATTCCAACTCATTGCTTCCCCGCAACTCCTCAACTCTTCTTTTCATCGTGTAGTAGTCCTCCGTCCCAAGACTGTCTGATTGATGGTAGTTGCAAAAATATCGTCCTCTCCTCGCCTGGTCACCTTCCCCTTGGTTTGTTGATTGATCTTTTGATTGCACATTCAAACTATTGTGAATGAATCTCAAACCATATTTGCGAGGGGCCTCTCACCTTTCTTGCCTTAGTCATGCTGGCTTTGCCTGGTTTTCTTTAAGGTTCTTTGTTCGCTAAATCTCTAAGGGTCCGTACCTTTTTCCTTCATCTCCGCTTTTCATGGTGCAATTTGGACTTGTAGGGTGTCTTCGACATTGATAAAGTTGTCAGTCCTGTCCATAACCTCTCTCAACATTGACAGAATCCTCAGTGCTAATTCCGCCATGAATGGGCTTCGAGGCTATAAGCCCACTAAAAGGCTTGCCAATGTGATTTTCTTGTCTTGATAATTAGTGGTTAATCACTACTTGTTAAACTGAGTGAGGTATGCCTCCATGCTCTCTTTTTCTTTCTACTTAATGGTCAAAAGGTATGCTACGGGTTGTCTTCACCTCTCGTTGGCCATGAATTGCGTCAGGAATTGCTTAGCCAATTCTTCGAAGTTATCAATCGATCCCAATCGTAACGCTTGGAACCAGCCTCTCTGCATGCATTTGAACATCAATGGAAAAGCTTGGCATGCTACCTCTTTGGGTAATCCGTAAAGGGTTATGTACTTTAAAAATCTCTAGGTGGTCTACTGGATCTTGTAGCCCCTTGTACTACTCTATTTGCGGGACCTTGAACTTTGGTGGGAGCGACATAGCCATTACCTTTGTGTTATAGGGTAAATATGTGAAGTTGAGCAACTGATCGATCGAGGATGACCCCTCCATCTTCCTGGCCATTTCCTCATATTTATCATTAAGACCGCACAATTCATCATGCAACTTTTTATTTTCTATCTCCTCGGTATTCATTCCACCTGTACTATGTGCCTCTCCTTCTGGTTGTTTGCTGTGGTTTGGCATGACACCTTTGCTATAGTCTTGGTCTTTTCATCTCAGAATCTCAGTTTCTCACTAGAGAGCCTTCATTGCTACTCTCATCTTCCTCAACTGTTCTTTTATTTCCAAAAGACGTGCCCATATTTGTCGAAGTGATTTCTTGGTCACGAGTTGTGTGTGAGCGTGTCGTAGCAAGCATGTGAAAAAATATAAAAATCAAGTTGAAATGTCTTTAGCAATTTTGCTCAAATCCCATAGACATCACCACTACTTTGGACATGTTTCATAGCTAGTTGATCTCGATTGCTAGCTTGTGACAAGAAAAGATGGTGACCCTGTATGCTTGGTGCATGTTCGATGCCTAAATTAGACATATATATGTATTGCCTTGCAATGAGGATTAAAAAGTTAACCTTGGATCGCTAATGTTGGGTGTTTATATAAATGTGGTTATCGTTGATAAGGACAGTTCAATCATTTTTTCAAACTTTGGGATTTAATTATCGCGTTTGCAGGATATTTGAAGAAGGGCGTGATTACCATATCGGAGGCAAATATCACAAATATCTCGTTTCCTTAGGAGTGGATATCTTTAATTGATGATGGTTACTGATAATAGTTGAATTGTGCATACTTTTATTATTTTAAATGAAATATTATCACAACTATGTAGGGTTAATAATTATATTTTTTATTAATTTTAAAATATATTAATTTTTTCATTTGACTTTGAATTTTATCTTCATCAGGAATTGAAGTGCGTCTAGCTAGTGGAGAGGCAAAATTGTAGTGGCGTATGGATAGCTTGTGCTGGGATTACGAGTGGCAAATTGTGGTAGAAAGGTGACCGATAAACAAGTGGTGGGGCGTATGCCATCTCTTTGTGGCCTTAAAAGGTGGTAAATCTTCTATGGATCGTATAATAAAAAAAGAGAGAAAATATAAGGAAAATAATAAAAGTGACTTGTTGGAAATTGGAAAGGGAGGAGAGAGGAACAGAGGGAGTGAGGGGTCGGTTATAGGCCTTGATAAGTTTGAGTGCGAGGTAAAAGTTTAAAATATTAATTTTTAATGTTATTATTATTTTGATATTTGATAAAATTGAATTGAGATTGAAAAAAATTAAATTATTTATTATATTTTATGTAAAAATTAAAAAGAAATTATAACCATAATATAAAATGAAATGAAAATTTTATATCTCATGCATTTTACTTTCAAATCTGCCCTACTCTGCTCTTATATGACTTGGCTGGGAAGGGTTTTTTTTATTTATATTTTTATGGAGTTTAAGCCTGGTTTAGATAAGTAGTTAGTCTTATCTCATCACATTTTATTTAATTTCATCTAATCTAATCTCAACATTCAAATACTAATTAAATATAAATATTTTCAATTTCTCTTTCATACTTTTTCATTTAATTATTACGACTTTTTCAAACTTTCATATACAACACATAAAAAAAAATCATTTTTGTTTTCAAATCTCTAAACAAAAATTAGATTATAATAATATTTAAATTTTTTAATATTTTTATTCAACTTTTGTTTTTCTCATTTTTCAAGATCAACTAAAAATCTTAGTTCAAATTATTTTATTATTATTAATAAATCATCTCACTATTATTTAAAAATTTCTTATTTAATTTCATATTATTTGACCATTCAAACTAGGCATATGAAAGTTTATTACCGTTTAAAGAGGGTGAGAGAAGGCACACTGGTTTAAAAATAAAGTATCCCCTACCTATTAACTGTAGAAAGTACAAGCTAAATCTCTCTCTAGAAGCAAACGCTCTCACCTCTCTACCACAGCCGTATTATACTGACTCAGAACGTATTTTGCAACATCGTATGACTCGGTATCAGAATTGGTTCTTGGCCGACCTTGTGGGCAGGGTCAAGGTCTGTTTTAGTGACAAGCAGAAGGAAGAGTAGTTTGAGAAGGTTGGAGTGCTGGAGTCTGGTTAAGCTGATTGGGGAAGTATACGTGGCAGGATCACATGTTGATTGCTAGTGCATGTGGGCCGACTGCTTCTTTGGGTCATCGGGATAAAGTGCACGTGAGCTTTGTTATGTGGAACGTGTTGCATTCTGGGCTTTTTTAATTGTCCAACGTGGTTTAACTGGCCCATTTGAATAGTTTTTATTATTAAGATTAAGATAAATGCTAGTCCCACAAACGGGAATCCCAACTGAGGATCGTAGGGGTGGATTTCGACTTTGACGAAGTCAAAATGCCCAGTTCCAACTTCAATTGGAGTTGGAGTTTGACTTCGATCTAAGTTCTTAGGGTTAGAGTTGAAGTTAGAATATTGGAGGTAAAGGTATAATCGGTCCGATCCGATTTAGTTTTGGATAAAATTTAGAACTGAACTAATTTTATATTTTTCAAAATCGATTATACACCGGTTATTCTCCTAAACTAATACTCCGATTTTACGAATTTCTGATCCGGTTCGGTCCCCTTTTTCTGTTTTAATGTATTATATTATATTTTATATAATATATATAATATAGTATATAATACATTGTAGTATATTATAGTATATTATAATATATAATATATAATGATATAGTATTAGTATAACTATTAATATGCACTATATAATATTAGTATAACTATTAATACAATAAACAAAATGATATAAGATTTTAAAATTTAAAATTATATTAATTAATAATTTATCATATAATACAAAACTATTTGATATATAATTATATATTATATACAATAGAAAAAATTATAATGTATATATAAACCGGTTTGATTTTAGAAAAAGAAAAATCGAAATCGGACCGATTTTGACCAGTTTTAAGAAAAATAAAATCGGTACCAGACCTAACCAAACTCGGGACTGGACTGATCCCATCGATTTGGTCCAGTCTAGTTCGGTTTACCCGTTCACCTATATATTTTTACACTCCTAGTCGAAGGTGATTGCCAAAATACCTACCAAAAATAAAATAAAATCCAGTGGTGAAGTGGAGAGATCCAATGGTGTTAGAGACCTAGCGACAACAGAAGCCTTAGAGACTTAAGGAATAAGATAAAAGTGAAGTGGAGAGAAGTAGAGATTAGATCCTACGAAGTGGAGTGAAGACCAAACCAAATCACCCATAGAAAGAAAGAATAAAACCAAATCAAATTGCGATAATTATCCACATCAAGAAATTATATGCACAAATCAAGCTATAGAGACCTTGTAATGGGTCTGGCAGTCTATTACCCTCTCACAATATTAAGGAAAAGAAAACAAGTAAGATACACATAAAAAGAATCAAGAAATTGAGCTGCTCTGCTCTCCCAGTCCTAGCTTTGTCATGTCTACCTCGTGCCATAGATTAGATATTGCAAAGAGTTGAAGAACAAGATGAGATGATGAATCTCTACGATTTCATGGCTTGTGGGGCTCTCCGTGAGCTTCTCCACAAAACAAAAGCAAGCCCACCACTTTGGCTCTTCCATGGAAGTCACGCTGCAAGATTTGCATTGGTGTCATCCGTTGGCCGTTGGCTGGAGTATCTTCTATCTTCACTATGGTGTGAAGAAGAGAATAAATGAGCGGAGGCGCTAGAGTGGGGAAGAGAGAAGAGAGGAAATGTATAGGGTTGTGGTTTTATTCTTTGAAAGAGATGAATATATACCCTATTAAAAATAGCGTCATTTAAGGTTTTCTAAAACAGAAATTGCAAAACAGGATATGTGGCATGAGGGGACTTGAACGTAGGTTCTATGAGAATTAAAACTGTGTCTCAACCATTAGGCCTTTACATTATAATATATAATATATAAGATATAAATAGTCGGAGATTATATAAGGCATAAATAGTTGGAGTTTGGAGCTAACAAGGCCTTCAAACTCTGACTAGTTACTTCGACTTTGACTCCGATTTTTGAAACCACAAACTCCATTAGAGTCGGAGGGTTATCAAAGCTCGGACGAAATCGAAGTATCAGAATCAGAGCTCGGACGGAATTTTTTATTTTTTATTTACTTAGTGATTAAGGTAGTATTTTTTTAATAATATTTTAATTTTTTTTTTTTATTTTTAAAAAATATTTAAAAGTATTAAACAGATACATGAAAATAGAAACTTTTTTGAACTTGAGGAGATCTCAATTGGGATTCCCCGTGTCTGGCTATAGAGCCACTCTAAGATTAATGATATGTACAAGTTTCAGACATGCAAATCTTACACAAGTTTTTGTTTCTGTCTTTATTTTTGGTTTTGGTTTTTGGTTTTTTTTTTTTTTTTAATTTATTTTTATATAGATTTCTCCCCCTTTTTTTTTTCAAATGGAGATCAATATCTGAGGTCTACACAAATCATTTTCGTTTGTAACAAAAAGAGACTATTGTCATTGTAATATTCATTCAGATTATAATAAAAATTGCTGCTTAGTGGGAGTGCTGATTTCCTCGAAAAATCAGTTTGAGTCAGTATAAAATTCCCCTTTCCTTCCTTCTCCTTTCCTATTTATTTCTTTCCAAACAGAATTCTACAATCACCAGTACAGAAAAGCAAGCTTGTGGCATAGCCTATGAGCACTAGGAACTCAAAGGAAAATAAGTACACATTACCAAGAATATCAGAAGATAAATTACAAAATTTGAATTTCTTTTTTCATTTTACAATTTTCTTTCATTTTTTTCCCCTAAATTCAAGGTTCATGGCTGTTTACACGGCTGTGAAGCTCCAACATTTCTTGATGGTTGGGGTCTACAGAGAGTGCGGCTCGACAATCCCGGAGTGCGCCCAAAACATCACCGACGTTCTCACGGAATGCTGCCCGCAGGTGTAGAAGGTGAAGGTCTGCTTTGAATGCTATGGCTCTTGATAATTCAGCAATGGCTTCTTTTTCCTTGTGGCTGTCCATTAATACTGCGTTCCAACCAAAACAACAATATGAACTCCCATAACAGCTGAACGAAAAGATGAATAAAAAAAAAAAAAAATAGCAGCACAAACAACACAGCACCCAAATTTAAAGGCTATAATTAGTACTGAATGTGACTTGACAGTAAATTTGAACCCAAAAAATATGCAGGCACAACTTGATAGGACTAAAAGGTGACAAAAGAAGTAATTCCACTATAAAACTAAAGGTGGTCCCATTCCCCACTTTTATTTTATTTGCAAAGAATTTTGCAAATTTGAATTTGAAAAAAAAAGGTTCCCTTTTACTTTCAAAAGCCCGGGTGATAGTGTAACATGATCTTAAATCACCTGAAGAATGGCACTACAATGAAAAGACAATTTTTTAGCCAGGTCGATTTCTGCGCACGAGTGAATGCAATTTCTTCCACTCAACTATACACTAGTAACATTTAATTTGTGTGGTTGTTGTTTTCATCATCACCATCTACTAGAGATAGACCTTACAGAAATTTTTCACATTATTGAATTCATGGAGGTATGAGTGATTAAGAAGGGAGGGAAATCTAACCTGCAGCTCGATATTTGTAAGGGTATACCCGAAGCGGATCTAGTTGGGTGACCATCTCCAGATCTGCCTTTGTGAATTCACGATTGCAGTACTCAGACCTCTTCTCATAGGCAGATGCACTGTTCTGGGCCTTCTCAATCACTTTCGTCATTTCCTCATATGCAGCAGCCTTATCATTTCTGAGAAAATGAACCCGAGCAAGGCCCTGGTGGGCCCGGGTGTGCCGGATATTAAGAGCATTAATGTAACAATCAGCTGCCAAGTCTAACTTCCCACAGTCAACATAAACACTTCCTAGATTGTTCAATGCCTGCAAATGGAAATTTTAGGATTCACATAAATATCAGAAGATGCCTCGAGATCCAAAGTGTTTAAAATGTAACATCATGCCAGAAATATGCAAAATTCCAGTGTATCCTACTTACTGAACTCATGACCTCTAAAGTGTTTCATGCCATCAACCCATAGAGAAGATCCTTTTTACACCAAAAAGCTTGGACCCCATTGAATTTTTGTCAACTTCATTGATCCAGTGGCAGGATGCCCAGAAACTTCTAGTAGTTTCAAATGATTACTCAGAAATATTAGTATGAACTCTCATGTACTTCTAAAATAATACCAAAGAAGTTGGAGGCCTATGCTTATAGTGCCCAAATAGGCCACAATTTTTATTTATTTATTTATTTATTTTTATTTTTTTATTTTTAATCCTTTGATCAGTATAGTTCACAAATAGGCCCATTAGGGCCGTTACAGGAACACTTTTGTTTTTGGGATAAGTAATAATCCCAAGACAATCTTATCCAGAATAGTTAAATATTCGGTGAAAAGGATATACCTCTCATGGCTCCTTTTAGTCTTAAGGATTTTGAAATTAAGGTCAGCCAGGTATGAAAAAGATCATATGTGCTAAAAGCTTCGACACTAAAATTCTTCATCCAATTGGTGTGCTCTGGAATAGTAAGTCAAATTTCTATATTCATTTTCCTTTTTGCTTGTTATTTACAGTGACTTGAATAGAGCATAAAATCGAAAAAAATCAAAGTATTTTCGGTCAATTAAAGGAATTCAAAATGCCACTTGCATAGGATAAATATATTTTGAGAAACCCAAGACTAAAAAAGTTAATAGTACAGCTTTTGTATTAAAACTTCTTCAAGCTTATTCTATGCAATTAATAGGCTCAAATAAATGCATTGAGAACATATAGAATATCACTACAATGAATTCTAAAATGATAGTGTTAGAAATGAATCACAATACCAAACAAACATTTGTTGCCAACCCTAAAGCAAATTTGTAAGAAAATTTGTAATCAAAATGTGGGGGTAATAGACAACCATACCTGACCTTTCCGCAGCCTGTCTGACGGACACTTCAAGGCATCTTCAAGAAGTGAAACAACAGTTGATGAACAAGACGGATCCTGGCTGGAGTCGGCCAATGCATAGGCTTTCAGGAAGAAGGCCTCAAAAGATCTCTTGATTTTGATTGACTCCTCTGCTTTTTGAAGCCCTTCCTCACAATGACCAGTATCATATAAGATCCACCCCTCATAAACCAGTCGCTCATGTTCACTGGAAGCAAATTGGCGAGCTAATTGTAGACTTCGCATCGCTGCCTCAGGACAGTTCAACCTGATCAAGCAAACGTGTGAAAAATCTATAACTCCTACGTAAAAAGGACTCATTCTACAGCCTTAGGCAGAGAACAGAGCCAAATTCTGGACTTTACAGAACTGGAAATGATTCAGACAAGGAGACAAGATATTCAGATTCCATACAGAACACTATATGAAAAATTACTCATCCTTTTTTTTTTTTTTTAAAGCATGTATAAATCACAAATGACCAAATTATGCAAGCAAAAACATGGGTTAGTTGATGAAAACATAAGTGTGACACTAATCCTTTGCTTCAGGGATAATTTTACTACAGTGCCTTAAAAGATCCAAAGGAGCACACACCTCAGGAGAAGCAAAGACTGTCTGAAGTACAGAACCCCTTTTGCTGCATCAGATTCAAGCATCTGATAAATAACAGACAGAGACCCTATATCATCAACTGAAGACCACCGATCATACAATTGCAGCCAACAGTCTGCTGCTGTCCAATAATCTACATGCTCATGCACAAGAGTACGGAGCTGAGATGCTGCTGCCCGTCCTTCAAACATCCTATAATCAGGGGAGAGTGTGAGAATTGCCTGAACATCACAAAGGGCTGACTGGTAATCCTCAAGTGCTAGATATAAACAAAACCGAAGTTCCAAACATTCTAGTGCAAGTTTAAACCCAAGAATGCGATTGATCTCTGCAAGTGCAGCTTGAACATTCTGAGTTCTCATTAAGGAGGCAGCCCGATACATGTAGGGGTAAGTAAGAGTAGGGTCCAACTCAGTGGCTTTCTCAAGATCCTCCCAACACTTATCGCCTTCACAGTACAATGACCTCTCCTGGTGCATCCATCCAAGTGGGGTAACAGTGGAAATTACAGAGCTGAGCTTCTCATAAGCCCAAAGGTTATGGCCCTTGATGTAACCAATTCTAGCCAAAGCTGAAACAGAATATATATGGCCAGCATTCAAAGATGCCTCAAAAAGATGTTTGGCTTCTTCATATTCTTTCCTAAAGAGCCTCACACATCCTAACTGATGAAATGCCATCAGTCTCTGCCTGTCTGTTTCGGCAAATTCAATCAATCGTTCCAGGAAACAAACTGTTTTATAAGCCTGGGGATCAAGGTTTATTGCAACTTCACTTAATAAACAGTACAGGGAAAATGAAGCTGGCCCAACCATGATTGATATTTGTTGTCTACTAGTTTGGATAAATATTTCCACTACTCGATCGTCATTCAAACAATCAGGAAGATCACGCAAAAAAACTTGCAGACATGAGGCAGCTAAAATTGGCGTGTTCTCTTCAAGTGCATATTCTATGAGTTCCACTGCATCTTCTCTAGCAGAAACCAGAGATGCAAGTTTCCTATCGCAAGCATCTTTGAGCCTTTCACAACAAAACTTGTTTGCAAAAACTAATATTTCCAGCAGGAGATTTGTGGGAACCTCACCTAAACTACCTTTCATGCTAAACTCCTTCACTGCCCTCATACCTGACGGAGAGATATTGTTTTCAGAGAGATCAATTTCCTCACAAAGTGATTCTGTGAAACACCCGTTTAGCATAGCATTAAATGGAGCTGAAAGGCCAGAAATTTTTTTCCTATCACAAAATATTTTCTCATCTCCAATTCTAAAACTAACGTTTCTTAAAACTTGGTTCCCATACATCAGAACACTCACATGGGAATTAACATTTACATCAAGAGGAAGCTGAGATGCTACATCTACAGGTCCAAACTCCTGGGCACATTTACCACAGGTTCCAAGCAAGTCAGATATAAGCTCTTCCCCTTGTTTCTCATACTTCATCCATGCCCCAAACACGAGCTTCTCATGAAGGGTGCTAGCCTTCTGCCAAGCTGCACGGAGGCTTCTCCGCATCAATTTGAGCTCCCCTAGGCCCCTAAACACCTGAAACTGTAACAAATAGAGGCTCGACCTCTCTTGTGAAGGACATGACTCAAGTTCTTCATGAATTTGAGCTAAAACTTCTACGTAATCAGCAGGTTTAAAGAATGGTAGTATCGGAGGCTCAGGGACCTTGATTAGAGATTCTCTAAAAAGATTTCAATCCCCAAGAAACAAAAAACACAAAACCAAAAATATTTTAATTCAATGAATTAGGAGAAATAAATTAAGAAGCTGAAAATGAAAAAACAGAGAAGAAAACTTACATGGATGAAGAAGAAGGCTGAGATGAAAGTTTGGAAAGTTTTCCTCTTTCAACTTGGAGCCAAGACTGTGGATTGAAAGCATTGAGCTGTGTTTCTTTACAGGACTCGGAGGGGAAAAATGTCCTCATGGAGCATAAGAGACGAAACAACTCCCAGATCTCCACAACAGGCAGATGGGTCTCTCTCCACTCAACTCAAACACAATAAAAGTTGGAAACGGTAAAAAGAAAAAAAAAAAAAAAAGTTCTCCTAATCACAATAAATACCGTTGGCAGAGACAAATTCCAATCCCACCAAGGAAACTGGAAAAAAGAAGAAGCTAAAGATAAAACAAACAGTCACAATCCCTGTATTGATTACGTCCAATTTATCAGAAACCGCCCGGAATTCAAACAAAAATACTTTTGGGTTCCTTTCATTCACCAAAAGAACAAAAATCAAGCTTTGTTTCTTACTTGCCAATCACAATCATACGAAATTATGTGGATTCTACTATACAAAAAATGATAAATCAGAACCTCTTTTTTTTTTGGCCTCTAGTTTACGACATAATAAAATATCCTTAGTCTCTTCAGCATAGAAAAGCAATAAAACCAGAAAAGATCAAATACCCGGAAATGTTTCCGTAAGATCTCTACCAGAAAAATGACCAAACCCACATTTTAGCCCACACAACTCCTCCATAAAACGCCAAACAACCAATACCAAACAAAACAAAGCAGAGAGAGAGGAGAAAGAGACCACTTCACTTTGTGGCTTGGATTTGCAGACCCCGATCAGAGAATAGGAGACGAGCGCTTCAGAGGCTATAGATCAGACAGAGTGAGTGGAACCCGAACGAAAAATTCAGACTTTAACTTTGTCTCCCACTTTCTTGTTTGGTAAAAGGGAAAGTTTCTTTATTTTCCTCTTTTTTCCACTTTCCAGCGACTCTTTTCGGGGGAAGCAGTGCAGAACTTCAGCGGAAAATGTTGGCAAAAACTAGGAATGTTTTTGGGTTAGCTTTAACCGTATCGCTGGAAACGAATTCTAATAACGGTACTCATGGAAAATGCTGGCACGAGGTTTGAACGTTCATATTTTAATTTTTTTAATAATTAAAAAAGTAATTTTTAGAATGTTGATATATTTTTTTATCTTTTAAAATTATTTAAATATGTTAATAAATATAAAAAAAATTAAGATAGGAAATTTGTTAAATATCATTTTTTTTTTTTTTGAATAATTGTTAAATATCTTTCTTACTCTATTAATAAGTTTGTTTTATTATACGTTGGTCAAAGGTGGGCGTGCGCATTAGTCTGACTCTAATATAGTTAGAATATCTTCCTTCGAATTTGGTATCTTATTGTTCGAACACTGGCTCGAACTCCACTAAAAATAAGAACGACTGAACTCGACTTTGAACTTAATTAAACGATTTTAATCTTTTAACTATTCAACCAAATACTCTCTTTTTGAGAAAAGTTTCAAACCGGATTTGGTGCGAAAGGTTATTTTACACCTTTCATTAAAAAAACTGACACGTAAGTGGTCTACGTTTATTTATAGTGAAACTTTTTGCTCTCTATTTTTTCCTAAAGCCACTCTGATGTCTCCCTTTCTCCACCCCAGCTCTCATCTCCCTTACCATCAATCATCTCTCTCTCATCTCAAACCGTCACCTCCCTTTCTATACTAGATTTTATTCCAAACATTTGATCTCCCAATTTCTTCTTTCTTGACGGAGCTTGAAGTGTAAAAATAAAGGAAAACTTTCTTGCTAATCAATCTTTCAGGACCCCTTCTCCATAGAGCTGCTTTAAGATTATCTATGGAGAACACCAGCTAGTGAACTCATAAAAATTAATTGTATTTGTAAGGGTTCTATGACTGTTTATACAGAATCAAAATTTAACAGAAAATCTTAATTATTGAGAAGATCTTAACCCAAATAACCCTTTTTCTAACTAAATAACATTTCAAATCCTAACAACCAATACTATAATAATATATTACGTAAACTGCTTCACCCAATAACGAACTTGTTAGAGAACTTTTTTCTACTTAGCTTTCAAATAGAGATGAAGACTTGGACAAACACTGAACAAGTCTCTGTCAGTAAAATACGTTCTGGTTACACTTGATGAATAAGAAGAACGTAAGCAATAAGAACGTTCTGGTTACACTTGATGAATAAGAAGAACGTGAAGAGATGGAAAGCTTTTACTTGCTTAGCCTTGGGCGATAAGGCTGGAGGTACGAATAGAGAAACAAAGATGACTTTTTATAGATGCAAATGTCTGAGATAATCAAAGCTATTCAACAAATCCCTCCTAATTCCTCTCTGGCTCCGGGTTTTTGTGTGTTTGCCCTTCTAAGGAGGGAGAGAGAGAGAGAGGAGAGAGAATCTCACCTTCGTTGAGGGGGGAGAGAGAGAGAGAGAGAGGAGGAAGAGAGAGATGGGGAGAATTGCATTACATTTGTTTATGTGTATCCGGTTTTATCATTCACTTCTTATATTGCTTACGTGTCACTCTTCTATTCAAGGGTGTAAATTCCATATGCACAGGGCGTCCGTTCTCTAGCGCCTCTCATAGTTTTTAGGTCTCTACAAAAATTAAAAAATTTGATTCAAATTTTGAGCTCTAATAAAACAGAATCGGAGTATGAGTGTTATTTATTTATTTATTTTTTTGCATTTAAAATCGGAGTCGAGGTTGTATTCGGATTTATTATTTGACTGACTTCGATATTACCTTCAACTTTGAATCTAACTTTGACCTCTGACTTCGAATATATCCTTAACCTTCGACTCTGACTTCAATTTTGACCTCCAACTATGCCTTTAATAAAAATAGGTATTATTTATATATTGATTATATATATTTATATAAAAAGTCTAAAACTTATATAGTTAAATTCAAGAAGATTAATAAACTAATAATCAATGCGACAATTATTAATGAATAATATTAATAGACTAATAATCAATTATATGTACATTATACATATCATATTATCACTATGATACTATTACATATATTAGAGTAGATGAAACTTGACTAACTAAAGTGAGCCATGTACCATGTATAATGTATATATTGTAAGACTATAAATTTGTTATCTAGTTTCTAATATAGTAGTATGTAACTAGATTATAATATAATATTTGGCTCCCATTTGAGTGGCTGGTTGTATTTTCTATTTGTAATTTACTCATTAGTGAATGATTGGATGATGGACATTGCCATTAGACCATGATGGCTCATAGTTACTCTTACTTGTAAGTTGTTATTTATGGTGTTGGGTGTTAGCTTAGGCCTTAGCTAGATGGTTGAATAATCATTTTATTGTTTTTAATTGATTTGGGAATTTGAAACTCTAATATAAATTTATGAATGGTAGTATATCAAGAATAACCTAAAGAACCTGCTGAATATTTTTAAACTCTTTAAGTTTTTATTTTTATTTTTCAGGCTTGCATAGCATATGAAATATTTAGAATTATATATTTTTACATATCTAAAATCTGTTTTTTTATTTTTATTTTTATTTTTATTTTTGCATAATTTTTTCATTGAACTTGAAACTGAAAGCTTACAAAAGAGTCTATTATATGTAATGTCTTTATTTAAAAAGAGGCTAAACATGAAACTAAACATAAAAAGAGCCCAAATTCCACTATGCTCTAACTTACAAATCGGAGTTGGATCAGAGCTTATATAAGTCGGAATCGGAGTTTAGATTCAAAAGTCAGATTTCTTCGATATCGACTTTGACTCAATCAATACTCGATCCTAATAGTTTTGATTACAAAATTCTTATAATATATATATCTTTTTAAAAAATAAATTAACTTATAGTTTTACATTAAAATAATACTATATAAGATAAATGTAATAAAGTAAAACATTTAATATATATAGATAATGTAATAAATCAAAAGTTGTAATTATATAATACACTATTTTTTAAATATAAGTTATGGATATGTTATAGCATACGTTATTTTTATAGACACTAAAATATTAACTTTTACATAGAAAATCAATAATAAAAGCCTAATATTTTGCCTTCATGCGTCTAATGAGTGAGGTTGAACAGTAAGCAGTAATATGATAATGTACGAAGTTATTTTTCTTTATTCTTTAAAGAGATAATACTTCTAACAACTTTCATCTATCATATTAAATAATTGAGAAAACAATAATTTTCAAATTGCATAATAATACGAGAGTTTATGATATAAGTAAATGGTTATAATTTTTAAGTTATTGTACATATACCATCTGGTTGATTTAAATGAACCGAATATATAAATGTTGAAGTTAGTTGCTCACGATATACTTTGTAGGTTCGCAGTCCTAGGCTCACTACAAGGAAAGCCTCTTTTTACATTGAATAAATTTGTTGCAAATGATTTAAAATGTGTCACAAATACATTTTAGCGACACTTAAATATCGTTGCATGAGGGACGGTAATACTACGTCTCAAAGCTATCTTTCACGTCACTATGAAATATTGTTGTAAAAAATTAATCTTTGCGACACTAAAAAGAGACATTAACAACGCAAAAACAAATTCCAATGGTCAGGAAAGTCCTTGCTTTTGACCAATTTCAATCGTCACAAAATATCAATATAACGCCGCAAATGAATAAACAATTCGTGGCACATGCATTTCATTGCTTCACCCAATTTCGGCGCCGCAGCAAAGAATCTTCTTGCTTCATAATTAAGTGTCACAAATACTAGTTAATTTATCATCATATAAGCTTATTTATTTGTGTCGATAATTATAGCGTTACAAATACTTTGGATGCTAGTTGTGCAAATACCATTTTCAGAAATCACCACAAAATGACGCAAATAATTTTATGCAACAATTATATCGCAACAAATAATATGTTCTGTCGTGAAGGTCGCACAAACTTGTTTTGGTCTCAAATATTATTTGCGTCAATTAAGAGTGACGTAAATAAGTATTTGTGATGAGGAAAGTTATTTCCAACGAACAGATATCGCTGGAAAAGTATGTAACCAAATTAAAAAAAAAAAAATTAGTATTGAAAAAAATACATAAAAACAATATACATCTTATATTATATTACAATCTATGTCTCAATTACACAAAGTACTTGCTTTATGTTCGAAGTAATTACATTATATTACAATCCATAAAAGCAATTATATGCATTAGACTACAATCCCTAAAGCAATTACATTATATTCTAAGTGTGCTACTTTAGACTTCTCAAGGCACATTAAAGTACAAAACCTATAAACATGTATTATCAAGTACAACATACTAGTAGAAATCTTTGTATCGGTTCCTGCAAAAATATTCGATGTCACCCTCAAATCATTATAAGATAAAAATTCTAAAGATATCAGAGTAAATGAAAGGGGAAAAGCAAAAAGCATGTGCATGAAATGTTCATCTAAACTCAGGATGCATAAAACACCTGATAGCATAAATATGTAAGCAGTTAGTAGCAATGTGTATTTTGAAGACTACAAAATTTGGATACCCTTTCTGTATTTGTTAATATAATTCTAGGATAGAGTTTATCCCTACCCTCTTGCTAACAAGTTTAGATTGAAAATAGAATAAACTAGCACAAAATTTTGTCCTCTTAATGGGAACACTGACCAAAGGTAATTCACTGCTGCTTCATTTGGCTTTCTATACTTCCAAATGACTCCAGATTAGCCATTTCAGGTTTTAGAGAAAATATAAGGCAAGAAAAAAAGGTTAAGAAAATTAAGAAAGGCTAAACTTGAAAGTTGGGAGTGAATAGATCTTAATCATGTCTTGCAAACTTTACCTTCATAGCCGTAGAAAGTAACCTTCAGTGATGAAGGTATTCAAAGGGAAATAATCTTGGTAGCAACCACTGTTTGGCAGCAGCCATTGCACACTATACGTGGCATATCGGGTTCACTAAGTGAACCGGTTCCTAGCCTCAAAGGCCCCCTCACCTCGCCCATTCTCTGCCCCCTTAGACCCCATAGTGAAAAGTGAAATCCTCGATCCCCTTCAGGCGCGATGCAGAAATCTCCCCCCTCCCTTCCTCCCATGAAGTTTTGAAATCTCCCCCTTCCCTGCAAGCCCTCATTCGTTACCTCCCAAAGTCCTTGCTTGTTACCTTCATCAATTCACTGTGCTTCATCTCCCCTCCACACCATGATTTGAAAAAAAAAACCCCAATAATCTACGGTGAAATAGATAATGGATCGACAAATTACCCATTAATGTTCTTCAAAATTTTCTTCTAATACCTCATTTTTTCTTTGTGATTCTAGGGTTACACCATACATGTTTGCTTCTCTACGATTTTGATGTTGGTAAGCCCTCATTCTTCTTCTCTGTTATGGTTTCACTCACACACTCAGATTCTCACCAATGACGCACACACACTTCGATTTTGCACTAAAGCTTTTCCACAAAAAGTAATTCCTCCCCCTTCCTCTGTCATTTCTTCTATGTGATGATCTGCAATTTCGACTATATAGGGTTAGTATATAGTATGATATTTATTATTTGATGTACTAAAAGTGCAATCTAATGATTTTAAATTTGCATATTTAAGTAAATGAATCAGATTGAAGCATGCTAGAGTCTAAATTATAACCCAAAAAATAGTTACTTTTCATAGAAACCCTGCAGTTTGTTTTGAATCTCTTGCTAGCTTTCAGGCTCATAAACCTTACAAATTCTAAAATCATTGCAGCCATGTTGGCAGGCATTACTGCAGTATTGGTAGGTCTTGCAGATGTGTTTTCTTCCTTGTTCCCCATCAAACTCTATACCAAGATGCCCATTCAGAGAGAAAAATCAACATCATATTAAGGATACATGAACCATCTTGATATATTTAAGCACAAGAGGGAAAAATATATAGAAAATATACAAATGTTCCTCTTGATATATTTAAGCACAAGAAGAAAAATCAGCAAATAAGTATACAAAAAATACCCATGAACCATCTTGATATATTTAAGAAGATCTATGTACAGAAGTGGAATTTTGGAATTTAAAATTCTGTTTTTATATAAGCTTCTAATTCCAGTATCCTGAAAAGAAGTATCCAAGCCATTAGAAGTACATTAATTAAACACTATCCAAGCCAAGCCATTGGAAGTACATCGATAAAATGTGCCATGAGGCAATTATGTAACATATAGTAAGTGCATCAATACGCCAAAAGAGCTTCAGTGCAGATTTAGGATTAAATCAGCGAGAAGAGCATTCTACAATCAACTAAGTGGTCTACATTCAAACCAAAGTAATTCATTAAAAAAAAAAGACTCACACCAAAGTTTGTGAACAGAGTATGCATCCCGTTGTCTTGCAGCGGGTTAGGCTTAAGAAACTTGAGAACCTTCAACAAGGCACTCCTCGGTAAATGGTTATGGCGCTTTCACCTTGAGGATGACTCTCTCTGGAGAAATATTCTAGAGGTCAAATATGGGAGTCTACGAGGAGGTTAGTGTTCTAATGAAGTTAGACGGCCTCATGGCATGGGAGTTTGGAAACTTATCCGGAAGGGATGGGATGATTTGCTCGGCAACTGTAGGTTTGAGGTGGGAAGGGGCACGCAGATCAAATTTTGGCATGATATTTGGTGTGAGGATGTGGCCTTGAAAAACGCTTTCCCCTCTCTTTATAGGATTGTGCTGGATCAAGGCTCTTCCATGGCGGATAATATGTGCAACAATTCTGATTCCATTATTTGGCTTGTAAGATTCACTAGAGCTGTATAGGATTCAGAATTGGGAGACATTACTAATTTTTACAGGATGCTATATGTGCTGAAGCCAAGGGTAGAAATGGAGGACATACTCTGGACCTGCACAGGAAACAAGAAATTTTTAGTTTGTTCATATCACAAAGCCTTGTCGATCCACTCCTCCATTGACTTCCCTTGGAAGTCCATATGGAGGAGCAATGTTCCCCTCAAAGTAGCTTTCTTTGGGTGGGTGGCCTCCCATGGTAAAATCTTAACAATCGACAAACTAAGGAAGCGTGGACTCTACATAACGGATTGGTGCTACATGTGCAAATGTAATGGTGAATCAACGGACCACCTTATTCTTCACTGCAAAGTAGTAAAGGTAGTGTGGGATGCAATCTTCTCGAGACTCGTATTGCTTGGGTCATGCCTAAGAGGGTGATAGATCTATTGTCTTGTTGGCAAGGGATTAGGGACAACTGTCAGATCGCTGCAGTATGGAGGATGGCACCTCTATGCTTAATGTGGTGCACATGGAATGAAAGAAATGGTTGCTGCTTTGAGGATAGGGAACGCTCCCCAGACAGTTTTAGGGACTTTTTCTGTAACAGCCCGTTAGAAATTCAATCGTCAAATTTCTATTAACTTAGGAACCTCGTGAAAACCCCATAAGTTTTCACGAATCCATTAATCGTATAGGTTTTTGTCTAACTACATAGTTAGTGTTATTATTTACTATGGTATCAGAAGTGTGTTTTGATTATTGGAGATAGTTAGAAGTGTCAAAATGTATTATGGTTTGTGCCATTAGACTCAGAGGGTTATTTAAGGTCTTATGGCGCAATAACATTTTTTCATAATTTCGGGCGAAACGTCTGTTCAAAACTGTAGATATTAATGGATAAAAATATCTTAAGCTAATTTTGTAGATATTATTGGATAAAAATATTTTAAGCTAATTTCGTGGATATTATTGGGTAAAAATATCTTGAGTTGATTTTTGTAGATATTATTAGGTAAGAGAGTCCTACACTCCACTCTCACTCCGGTAAGAGAGTCCTACACTTAACTCTCACTTCGGGTAAGAGAGTCCTACACTTAACTCTCGCTCCAGCCTCATCTCTTCCATATCTCATCCACAAGTATCTCCAATCACCCCTCCCCATGAAATTATCTTCATTTACGCTTTCCATTGAAGGAATACCAAATACTCTCTCTCGGACAGCTTTTAGGAGTTCTTTTGCACACCCATTTCGAAGTTTTTGTAAGTGTTTTATCATAAAGTTTCCTTCATATAAGTTGTTCCTTTTTGAGTCTAGTTTACATGGATATCTTATTTACCCCATTTGAAGATCATTTGGTCAGTCAAATATTGTGTAAACTATAAAAAGGTCATTCTGGGAGATAAATTGGAGAATATGTTATAGTTTGGAGTTTTTGACCAAGCTAATGGATAGATATTGGTCCGAAATTTTTATGGAGTATTGTTAACATGTATATATGACTATTGGTTGAGGATTTTTGCATGATTAAAGGTTTTGATGAAAGATTTTCTTAGATTTAGAAACTTAGAAACTGGAAGAAGAAAAGCAGTTTCTATTTTGAAAAAGTTTAACTCTTTGGTGGTCTAAACCTATTCTAATGACTTTAATAGTTTTATTGGAGGATCCTAAGTATCTTATATACATGTTATATTATTATTTTGAAGATATTTGATGTTAGTTTCAAAGATATGAAATTTTATGCAAAGAGATATTCAAATAAGCCAAAGTGTGGATATTCTTGGCTAAATTTATGTTTTGGTTAATTTCTAACAATGTGATCTTGAATTAGAAGCTTATATATGTTTTAGGACATCTTTTTAAATCATGTGATGGTTTGGTTTGAAGATCATATATTTATAAGTCATAGATCAAGAGATTTATCAAAGCTAGTTGAGGAAAAAGTTTCTGTTTTTGGACTAAGTGTAAAACCAAAAACTCCAAATGTTATTTTGTGATTTTGGTGACTTTAGTTTGATGATTTAAAGCATGGTTGATGTTAGGATGATATTATGAATATGTTAGAAGTAAGATTTGATTTTTGAAATTCTTAGAGATGTTTTGATTTAAGGTCAAAACTTGTGATTCAAGTGTTTGGATCTTTTTACAAAAAAGTTTGGTGTTAATTATTAGCTTTTTCTAAATGGATGTTTTAAGTATGGTTTTGAACTTAGGATTGGAAGATGTTTGTTGCAAAATTTTGGTTTAAGCATGAGTTTTGAAGTTGGAAGGAATTGCAACAAAAATCAAGGGAAATGACCTATGGATGTTTCGGCCATAGTGTGTTCTTCATAGTTGTGTTTTGTTTTAAATTTTTATGAGTTGATATTTAAGTTTAGGACAAAATTTACATGAGGAATGTAAATTTTGGAAACTTTTGGAGTTAGTATGCAAAATCCTTAAGTTATGGGTAAAACGGTCATTTTCCCACATGTAGAGAGTAAAATGAAAATTTTACTCTTTAAGTTAGTATTTTCCATACTTCAAATTATTAGTGATTTAGTTCTAACTTTTAGAATCACTAATTACAGTTCCTCGTGGTCGCACTTGAAGTTTTATAAGAAACGCGGAGATCGAGGTAAGTTAGCTTTTAACTTACTAGCAGTCTACTGTGTATGTGTGCTAAGTAAAGGAACTACAGTGTATGTATGTATGTTATCAAATATGTCATGCCATGCCAAGTTATCAAGTAATTGTCTATTATACAGAATTTATTCTGTCATTAATTTTTATCTGTTACATAATATATTCTGTCATGTATTACTGTACATTACAAGTATGTCATGTTAAATATGTTGTCTGTTATATGTTATGCCATGTTACGAAATGTTTCTATCTCAAGTTGGTCATGTATTTCAAGTTATGTTCAAATCACGTTATGTTACGTTAGGGCTTCAATCCTTTCGTATTCCAGTCACGTTTCATATTAAGTTTGTGTAGAATACATGGGGTCACAACAACTGTGGAGTATGTATTTACACATAGAATACATGGGGCCACAACAACTGTGGAGTATGTATTTAACTGCATTGTGATGTTAAGTCAAGTTTATGTAGGATACATGGGGCCACAACAATTGTGGAGTATGTATTTAACTGCATTGTGATGTGTAGAATACATGGAGCCACAACAACTGTGGAGTATGTATTTACACATAGAATACATGGGGCCACAACAACTGTGGAGTATGTATTTTTCATGTTAAGTCAAGTTTGTGTAGAATACATGGGGCCACAACAACTGTGGAGTATGTATTTACACGTAGAATACATGGGGCCACAACAACTGTGGAGTATGTATTTTTCATGCTAAGTCAAGTTTCAGATCAAGTTCATGTCAAGTCAAGTTCAGTTCATGTTTCAATTTAAGTCATGTCAATTATGCTATGTTGTACGCTAAGTTATGCTTTAATTACTTATGAATTTGATTATGCATTTATGCTTTTACTGTCATCCATGCATCATTAGTCTGTGTGGAAGTTTCTTGTTAACTTGCTGAGATTGGTAATCAAATCTCACTGTGGTAGTCCCAACTACCATTCCCCCCGAATGGTAGATCTTGTTACAGGACCTGAAGGAGGATCAGAAGCTGACCAACTAGACACAGTCGATTGAACGACGGTGCGTCGTTAATGTTAATATAGTAGTTAAATTACTACTTGTACGATGGAGTTGCATTTCCAGTACTTTTTGGATCATAAGCATTTTGGACTAGTGTTGTGATCTTAGTTGTTCAATGGGTCTTTATGTATGAAGTATGTTTTAAGCAATTGGGATATTTTCAATTTGGTGCATAGTATTGCTAAAGAAAAAAATTATCCGCTACGAATATTTCATAATGTTAGATGCATGTTAGGAATATTGCATCTTATATGTCATGAACGGGGGCAAGTAACCTTGTGTTGCATGTCTCGACGCTTCAAATGTCCGTCCGATCCCAAACGGAATTTGGGGGCGTCACATTTTCTTTCATACTTTGTTGTTGTGAGCCTCTTCTATTGTATGGAATGGAATGAGTCTAAACGATTTTTTGTAATTAGGCTCTTTCTTGTACATTTCTTGTGTACTCGGGCTTTGCCTATTTACGTGGATCAATAAACTTTTTTTACCTATTGACCGGTGCAAAACTGCAAGTGCACAGTATCGTAGTTTTATAATAAAGTAATAAGTAGAGTATCGTCCTCAGGGATTGGTACCTTACTCTTGCCAAATACCAAAATTATACTAATCTCAATTTTATCTAGAGGAATCGCTAAGGTTTTTGTAGTTGCAAATAAACTTAGATCAACTCAAAGAGAAATAAGCAAAGAAAATAAAACTGACTTTCAAAGATCAAATTCAATGGGGAAGAAAACTTCTAGGAAATCGATTTCACCATAATTCTTCACTATGCTTTTCTCATCCAGCTAATTTAACTTAAACCTCTTTTGTCTATTAGCAAATCTCTAATTCATCCAAAAGCCTCTTTCGATAGTCAATTGGAAGTGATTCTAGTTTATCAATTCACACAAGAGTATGCAAATTAAATAATCAAGAACGCAATAAGACCAATGATTTAATTACTACACAGGTTCATACAAGTCTTTCGATCTCTATACTTACCTATGCTGAAATATCCAAGATCTACCCTATGATTCCCTCTTTCGATAGCAAATCACAAGATTAATAATCATCTAATCAATGGCCAGTTAATTAGAAGCATTAAACTCAGAATAAATAAGATAAACAAAGAGAGAATTGCATTAAATTAGCATGGACAAACAAGCATAGTTCGGAAATAGGTTACATCGTTTTCCTAGAATAAAGAAAATTTAGCTCATGTTAGAAATGGAATTCAACATAAACGAATTCACCATAATTGTTCTGAGAAGATGGGAAGAAGAAAATAAACACTGAAAAATCCTCCTTGCAGCCTCAACTCGTCTTCAAAAGCTCAAGGGAACGATTCAACGCTTTTCTCCCGTCCGTGCTCGTGTATGAATCCAACGTACGTGCAATAAATTGGAATTCCGTCTCCAAAACAAATGAATTGAATCCTTCTATCTGTGTTTTTCTGTCCCAAGAAGTGTTCTCCAGTCAAAAAAACCCTCGGCTCTAGAGTGAAAAATGGCTTT
Organism: Carya illinoinensis; assembly: GCF_018687715.1. Taxonomy (NCBI): domain Eukaryota; kingdom Viridiplantae; phylum Streptophyta; class Magnoliopsida; order Fagales; family Juglandaceae; genus Carya; species Carya illinoinensis. Next base: position 24,465,005 of record NC_056758.1, read on the forward strand.
TATATGGTCCCACGGCGGAAAACCTAAAATCTGTCAAAATACGATGTTCGCTCGAGCGGGGTGTCGAGCGCGCGTCGAGCGTTCGACTCTGCCTGATTTCGCTCGAGCGTCCTATCGAGCGCACATCGAGCGTTCGACTCTGCCTGATTTCGCTCGAGCGGCCAATGTCTCTGCTCGAGCGATCTTCGTTTTTCAGCAACCCGCTCGAGCTCCCTGTCGAGCGGCAGTCGAGCGTTTGAATCTGCCTGAATTCGCTCGAGCGTCCAAAAGCCTCCGCTCGAGCGAACTTGTAAAATCTGCAATATGAAATTTTGCAAGCCATCACCTATCAATAAAAAAAAAAGTTTGTGAATTTAGTTTGTAAAAGTGGAAGAGAATTTGCACTTTTTTTCCAAGCTAGTTGCAGGGAGACTTTTAGCATCATGGCAGGAAGGAGGATAATTGATGATGTAGTTTCGTATTGATAATCATGATTGAAATTAGGGTTGCTTTTTGTATTGGGCATTGTCCCATATGAGAATTCTATAACTTGTCTTAATTTGAAACATGAACTATATACATTAAAGAGTGCAATATTGTAAAAGTGCATGTTTTAACTTAATGTATTTTGTAAATGTGCTTAAATTTGGATCTTGTACCCGATGTATTACTTTAAACATGTACTGGTCGTATTCTAAATTCTGGAACTTGTGTTATATAAGGTGATTTTTGTAGTCAATGTGCCTCGGTATTGATGCTTCCTGAGTGGAGAAAGAGAATCGATACCTTTACCTGACAAATGATTTTTTTGTTTAACCTAGTATTTAATTTTTGGTTATCCCACTTTGTGTAGCTGATAATGGATGAGTTGTTTAAAGCTGAGATTTGAACTTCTATATTCTTATTTTTTAAGCAATATGTGATTATGATCCATGAGTCGCTCACTATGATTAGTACCTTCTCGTAATCTACCAACTTTTTTATAGCTGAAAAATCTTGATAGTTTCTACCTCCATTTGGTTCTTTTTGTGTTTTATGAGACTATGATTTCCACCATAACATATATAGATCAGGAATTTTCTGCCCACTAGCGCACCAAAATAGTTGGAGCCAATTAACAACACAGAGATGGCTATGTAGCCTAAAAAAAGGGCAAGTGTAAAACTGCCATGAAAGCCAGAAAGCTCTTCAAAGCTTGAATAAACATTGTGGCATACAAGCAGCTATGGATAGCATTAGTTACGTTCAAGCTTGTGGATGAAATTTGTATAAACCCTTGTTTTCTTATAGTTACCTCTTAGGGTTATGCTTCCTACTTCCCTCAAAGTACAAATAAAAACACAAAAGCGGAGAATTTGTGAAAAACTCCAGTTATTGTAACATCATAAGTTTGGTACAATGTAGCACATAAAGTAACATCACCACAACTTTACATGTGACCCATCTAACTTTAACGCTTACAAACTTAACCAATCAGCTAAATCCCCAACACAACATCAACAAAACTAATTTTCCTCTCTTTTGGTGTTTTTCTTCTCTTTAAGAGAGTTCTCCCTCTCTTTAATGGAGATCTCTTTTTCTGGCAACTGGACTTTCATTGGATTCTTCATGAAGGTTTTGGGATGTGCTTGTGGTTCTGAGAACTAAGATATGTTACATTTTTGCCATGAAAATATGGGCAAAATGAGAAAAGAAAAGTTAATGGTTAATGAAACTTTAACTTCTAAACTACAATAATAAAATGGGAACTTACAAGATTTGATTGCTATATATCTCTTGCAATCCATTGATAAGGGAAGGGACTATACTTTGTATATTATTTCTCTCACATAACCAAAGATATCCATTCATTCCACCACTGCAACAGAACAACAACAAGCACAATTAGGGTTTGGAACTAAAGAAGGTTAGGTGAAAAGGGTCCATCATATGCAAGCAATTTTGTATTACTTGGTTCTGATTCCTTTGTAACCTGAAGCAGCTTCTCAATCACTATCTCAACAGAATCTTTCATTGAATCTTTCTAGAAACAAGAAACCATAGGGAAACAAGAAATCACTATCTTAGTAACTTTTGCCAAGTAAAAGCCGACATAATTTTTTTATCTGATAAGTAAAAAAGCTAACATAATATCAAAACTCTGTTCTCACTAGCAGAGAAAAATCACATAAGTTTTACTAAAATTCACATCCTCGCTACTACTAAAAATTTATTGCTCACAAAGAAATGTGCACACAACAAAGAATAAAAAAACCACCGTCTAAAGAGGAAAAAACAACTTAAGCATTGTGGAAGCAACTCGAAGTCTAATATAGCATATTCCAAAACTTCAAAGTTTCCCATTTTAAGTGCCAAGCCAAAGGATTTTTAGTGGAGCTATATCTGTATACCAAAAAATAGTTGTTTTGAAATCAATACTGCAGGGAAATAGCATTTTACCTTTCAAAAAAAAAAAACACTGCAGGGAAAGCTCAAATGGACATTTTTGAGCTTCTAGCTGGTGTGTACATGGTTTGTCTGAAAAAATGGACACAATAAAATAAAGATAGCATGAGATTTGAAAAACAAGTGCCCAGTTTTAAAACTTTGAAAATGAAAATAAACTCTCACTCTCTGATTTAGTTTGTTTGACTTTGCAACATTTCAAGTGATCATCAACCCTATGCTAAGTTGTAGTATCATTAGAATCTCATCACAAGCCCTTGACCATCATGCAATGCTGTCTATAAATGATGCAAACTAAGTAATTTGGAGCATACCAAGAAGATGATCCTCCAAGGAACCATTGGGCATGTACTCAAAACTAAAATCCGTCGGATTACTAGAGAGAGAAGCTCTCGGCTCTCTCTAGAAAGCCAAACAGAAATTCCTTCACAGAGGGAGGTGGGAGCCTCGGCTCCTCCCTCCCTCCCCTCTCTTTTTTCATGTTCTTTTTTTGTTTTCTTTTGTTTTCCTGCTTTTCTAGTTTAGTGTAGTTGTGATTGTGTTGGCTCCTACATATTAAGGGTGCTGGATGCTCGTCTGGGCCGCTTCTGCAGAACAAAGGGAAGAGGTGACGATGGGAGAGAGGTGGTGTGGGACGGAGCTTGATGCTCTATTTTGGTACGGGCGTTCGTGGGTCGTTTGTGCATGTCCTGCTCCGGGGATCATTCGGTGGTCTTTCGGCGTAGTGGGTGGATGGTAAATGGCGAGGAAGGAAGGCAAACGGTGAGGGAGCTGGAGAAGTGGTTCGAGGCGAGGCGGGGCTGCTCTGGTTATGGTACGAGTTGTGGGTTATGGGTTTGAGCCGAGGATGATGGTCCTTGGCCAGGGCAAGACGGCGTCCATGGAGGAGGTAGATGGTGACGGAGCTTGCTGCTCTGTTTTGGCGCGTGGTTTATGGGCTGCCTCCCCATGGTTGCCGTGCTTTCACTTGGGTCAGTGGCGCTTTCCATGCTTCGTGGTGGAGCGACCGGCTCGTGTGCAGGATGGATAACAGGGAAAGTGGGTGGCGGCGGGAGAGTGAAGCGATGCAACCCTAACGGGTTGGCTTGGGCTGGGCCCCCAAGTGCACACAAGCTGGGTTTTGGCTTGGGCTGGGCCCCCACGAGCACACAAGCCCATTTTCAGTTTTTGTAGTTTTTGTTTTTTAATCTGTATTAGGTTTTATTAATAATAAATAGGCTAGTGTCCCACTCTTTTTTGGAGGAATGTGGGTGTTTTGTCCTACTCCTCTTTTGGAGAAATGTAGGTGTTGGTACTCTTCCTCCTTGGGAGGAGAGAGTGTGGATGTACTCCTCCTCCTTGGGAGGATGGAGCGTGGGTGTACCTTTCTTCTTTGGAAGAAAGGTTGTTTTAGCTCTGGTTTGACAGAGCGCTTTCTTTTTTGACTGTTGTCAGGAGAAAAGGTGTAGAAATTTAGACAATGTCCGTCACAAAGAAATTTGTTGACGGGAAAGCTCTTGAGCAGTTGTGTTAGTTGACTTATAGTCTGGTTCTCCTGTATTGATAAGTCATAGTTGTAACTTCGTTTATGAATGAATGCAATGAAGTATATTTCCATCCAAACAAAAAAAAAAACTAAAATCCGTCGGATCCCCATCAGCACAATATCCAACCAAATTGATAAGGTTAGGATGGTGAAGAAGACTCAACATCAAAACCTCCACAAAGTGAGATAAGCTTTTACATATTAAGATTATTGAGATATATATGTTGTTTCAACTCATTAAAGTTGTACAAGAAGTAAAAGAAACAAAGCATATATTATATTAGTACTATGGATCGAGAATCTAATAAGAACAACCTTATTTGTGGAAATCACATAAAGCTCTTTGATTATAAGCTGGATTCTGTCATGCTCATGCTCATTAAATGAACGTATACCATTTGAACAGCTTTGTAAAAGCAACTCTGATAAATCACACATACATTGATCACTATCTGAGCAATGTGAGCATCTATTTTAGGAGGTGTGGACAAAGACTTAATATACATTCTGATGTATTTCGATAAGATTGGTAAGAAGACCAACTGCAAAAGACGATGCACATAGGACATGTTCATTTTAAAGGTAGTGATCAACATAACATGCAACAGAAATGATGTATTTTTTACTGTTTAGAAAGAAAATTTTCCACATTAAATGAACATAAGTGGTCCCCAAAAAAATAATTTTTAAACCAAAAATTGAAAATATGATAATATTATAAAAGAAAAAAATAATTAAAGAACTGAAACTTGAATTTTCTGCATAACAATTGAGAATTCAATTGAGGACATCCTTAAAGTTCTTCCCAAAAGTTTGTGATACATTAAAATACAATTGAGATCAAACAGTGGGCCATACAAATAGGCTCCAACAAATAAGCATCATAGAAAAATTATGAGATCAGAAGATAATCACCAGAAAACCAAAATGATATCAAATGAAACTGTGCACTCATCAAATTATGTTTCAAAATAATTTAGGAAGTTAGACAGTATGTAGTTTGATTTTTTCTTGCCCTTTTAATGTGTTAATTTTTCATAGCAACCAACAAGACTCCAAAAAAAAAAAAAAAGTGAATACAGTTGAGACACCCAAAAAGAATTGAATGTAACTCAAAAGATCCACAAAAAGGGAGAAAAATGGGGGGCCAACGACAAATGACTACTTCGAAGGCTGGCCTAAAATAGAGACATAAATAAAATTAAAACAAATAAACAAATATTTTCAAAAAAGAGGGTTCCAACCTTCGTATATTTCTTGAAAAAAAGGACGGAGACGGCTAAAATTTACAGAAGGGAATCAACCAAGAGAACAGACCCTGGTTTCAAGCTAAATGAAACTCAGCATCGAGCATATAATAGACTAAATAAATTATGAATAAAAAAGGGAAACTGAAGACTCAAAGGATGCACCTGAGCTTTTCTTTAATGGATTGGACAAAGAAGATAAGGCAGATGAACACCTCAGGAATGGGCAAGAAAATGCATGAAATGCAGAGAAATCGAAGTATAGAGAGAGAGAGAGAGGGAGAGAGAGAGAGAGAGAGAGAGAGAGCTCAAGGACCTTCCATGAAAGCAACACAAACTTTAGGGCGTGTTAAATGAGAAACCCGAAGCTTGGGAGTGGCAGCGCTTACCAGACAGAGGAGCGTCGCTCGATGTCGTTGGATAGAGAGACGACGTTGCCGGGTGGTGCTAGGCAAAGGAAGGTAACACGATACTGGCAAGAGAGGAGGTATTTCGCAAGACAAATTTGAATGGGGGTAAATTCAATTGGGGGAAGAGAAAAGCAACAGAGAATGAAAATGCACATTTTGTTTTTACAAAAAAAAAGAAGCCACGTAGTGTGTACAATGTGTGCATACAATGCGTGCACTACTACAGTAACTTCTCCGTAGAAGAACTCATTCAAAGTACGTCCATCTAATTATTAACAGAAAGAGAAAAGCTACGGGCCGGTTGTCTACAAAAATCATTTTTACAGCTGACCAATAATCACGTACCACGTAGACATTTCATGAAAATCACTTATACACCTGCATACACCCAATAGGCACTTCACGTAAGCACATTTCCCCCTATCTCCTCTGTTATTGAGACTGAAGTACATCCCCTTTCTCTCCCTACAGGTCCTACTCCCACGACCACGGCGACGACGGCATTCCTAGGTATTTTTTCTACATTTTATTCTCTACATTTAAGATTTTATTCTCTCATATTTTTTCATTTTCTTCTTCTCTAGATTTTATTCTCTAGGTTTAGTTAAGGTTTTATTTCCTGCATTTTCATTTTCTTCATTCACTCATGGGACAATTAACGAGAGAGAGAGAGAGAGAGGGTGTCGATTTTGTAAGTTTGTAATCTTGGAGGAGTGAGCATGCTCGAGTATATATGACATAATCTGTTTTTCACGATTTTGCGTACGTAAATGTTTCCTTATGGGCTTGGTTTGTTTTGTGCATGGTTGTGAGATTACAACAATTTCCAGCACAGTTCATAGTCTGGATTTGGGTTCGTCTCAATTCAATTTCCGATTGGTTGCTTAGAGAATAGGTTTTTCCTTTTTTTTTTTTTTTTTTTTTTTTTTTTTTTTTTTTTTATTTCCAATTGAATAAAGGCCCCTGTTTGCCCAAGAACTCTTGAATTTTCCATATACATTTCCAATATATTTGCTGAAAATATATCTAGAGAAGAAGAAAACCAGAAAATATGAGAGAATAAAATCTTAAATCTAGAGAATAAAATGCAGAAGAAATACCTATGAATACAGTCGTTGTCGTCGTCGCCATGGTTGTGGGAGTAGGACCTGTATTGGGAGAGAAAGGGGATGTACTTCAGTCTCAATAACAGAGGAGATGAGGGGAAAGTGTGCTTACGTGAAGTGTCTATTGGGTGTATGCAGGTGTATAAGTGATTTTCATGAACTACCTACGTGTAACGTGATTATTAGCCAACTGTAAAAATGATTTTTGTAGACGACCGACCCGTAGCTTTTCTCTAACAGAAAATCTTCTCATCAGCCTCTGTAGCTGATAGCACACTCCCACACCGTTACGTGGCTAAATTGGGTTCTGCCTAAACCAGTAGTGAGAAGCCATATCTCCCCAAGCAGACTTCCCTCCCTCTACCTCCCTTCCTTTTCTGCAGCTCCCCCTTCCCTTCACCCCATGCTTTATCTCCCCTCTCTTCTTATCTGTGATTCCCCTGTCTTGAATCATTTCTCCCAAAACCTGCAAATGTCTCAGTGCTTTATTCACCCTCGGATCACGATCGATTATGCCCTAATTGGTCTCTGATTTTACTCTCTCTCTCTCTCTCTCTCTTTCTCTCTCTCTCTCATTGCTTTAGAGATTTGTGGAAGGGAATCCGACATCCAGAGATCTGCAGAAGAGAACCCAATAAGTTAATTTGTGCCATGGTAAAGTATTTTTCCTTACTTGGGTATCTTCTACCGTAAATCTAAAAATTGAACCCATTCTCATTTGGAAAGATTTTCCTTATAGAAGCTAATTTGAAGATTTTCTCAAAAAAAAAAAAAAAAAAGATCTTTTACAATGTCCTATGTAACTACGTTTGTGAATAAGTAAAACTGACAAGGGAAGGTAAACCATGTGAATATTAGTCACTCACTCTCTCTCTCTCTCTCTCTCTCTCTCTCTCTCTCTCTCTCTCTCTCTCTCTCTCTCTCTCTCTCTCTCTCTCTCTCTCTCACATTTGCGGACATTTCTATTGGTCTTAATTTTCCACATTGCCAATTTCTAACCATTATCTACGGCATTCTAATTTTTGGAGTTTTGAGCAGATTCGCTCATGTACAGTGCTTCTCCTTGATCTTCCTTCTGTGAAGAGAATTTTTCTTCTATAAAGGTAAGTGTTTTGATCTTAGATTTATGCTAGCAAATAGAAAGTCTCAATTTTTGTGGATGTTTCAAGCAGTTGTTACTTTGGTATTTAAGAGAAAATTAGTGATTAATTTTATTTTCTTAAATCTGCTTTCTACAAATTTGATGTTGGATGTCTGTATTGACTTTATTTTTTGTCTTTTGGAACGAATTATGATTATGGGAAAATGTGTTTTTTTTTTTTTTTTTTTTTTATATAGAATTTGTTTTGCCACTTTATCAGTGAAAATGGGATGAGTTTAACTTGTCGCCAGAGTTATAGCTTATATAAAAAAAAAAAAAAAACAACGTGAGAATTGATTATAGTTGAAGATAGTGCAGCCTGACTCATAGAGTACTAGAGTATACAGCTTTTAGGATGTAATTTTATTAATTTGAAGTGTATGCTTTTGCAAGTTGTGCTGATTACTTGTCAATCATTGATGTGCTTCATTGCATTTTGGAGAATGTTTCAGCTCTCTTTGTTCCAGCATGGAACTTATTCTATTTTTACCTCTAATGTGTAGATAAAGATTAAGATTTGGGTTGCTCATACGAGTCGATTAACTGATACCTCAAGTAGATATGAGGTATGAACTTTTCGTATGGGTGGATATACTTCACTTGCTAGAGGAGAACATTCGTACAAGAGAGAATAAAGTTTGGAAGATGGGATGACGTAACGACGCGCGAGTATGAAGTTTGGAAAATGGAAGATAAAGTACGAGAGAGAGAGAGAGAGAGAGAGAGAGAGAGAGAGAGAGAGAGAGAGAGAGAGAGAGAGAGAGAGAGAGAGAGAGAACTCTTCAAAAGGAAAATTGAAAATCATTATATTTGTACTGGGTTGTCACGTTTGTAATAGTTTTGGCTTGGTTCGAATAAATTGTATATAAATAGCACGTTGTATGGATTAGATGGTTTTTCAATTCTAATGGTACTTCTCAAGTGTTTTGGTTATGACGTACAAAATGGAGTTTTTGTTGTATAACATTCAAAGTGTGTATGGAAATGTTGGTTCATTAAATGTGGATGTTTTTTGGAGTTGTTTTTTTACTTGCCCTGCTATCCTTTTTATCCATTCTTTTCTGTAGCTAGATTTTGTTGAGCACCCCCTTTTATTCTATCATTGGGTTCATCACAAATATCTTCTTACCCTTTTCCCCTTTTAGTTGTATGGTTTTGTTTCTAATAGCCATATCACCTTGTGGATTCTATATTGACGAAGGAGAAGTGTATTTTGGAACCGTGATCCCATTTGGACAATGTTCTCACTCTTATCTGATTGATATTTTTTTGAGCATTTCTCTAATTCCATATCAATGAGAGGGGGAAAAAAGACAGAGAATCATAGAGGTGAGCTTCTGAATGTGTCATAGGGGAACAACAACGTCATGATTTTTTTACATTTCACAGAGACAGAGATGTATTTCATTAACTAATAAATAGAGTGATGATTTTTTTTTACAAGTAATTGAGGTCTCACAACAACTGTCTATTTTTTTTTTTTTTTTACAACTAATAAATAGACATATTTCATCAACGACTTGGCCCAACATCAACCTTCTCATCTCTCAAGACTCTTCTGTACAAAACAAATTTACTGCATTGATGATGAACTATCCTCTCTCAACTCTGAGATGTGAAATGGGAATGCCATCCAGAATTTGTTTATGACTTTTCTGCAAGAAAATAAGGAGGATGTTAGTATATATAGTTAAGAACTTCAACTAATTAAAAAATTTGGTGGCATTACCACAATCGTGCACGTATATAAAAAAAGAATCAAAAGCTAGTTTTTTTAAACCCATAAGAAAAGCTGCTAGTTTAATTCTCCCAAAACTAGAAAGTAATGGAAAAAAGCACCCTTTGTTTTTAATGCTAATTTAGAACCAGAACAATTAAAATGATTCCATTTGTTGATCCCATTTGCTTTTATGCTGGAGGAGAATTTGTGCCAGCAAAGTGACTTATATGGTATAAAGTGCGTTATATTCAGCAAAGTAACCTGAATATGCCTAGAAATTTGTTGGTTATGCCATACACATGTTATGGAGCAAGAACAACGAACTATAATAGAACATGAAAACTTAGGAACTTCAGAACTATAATCACAAGTACTGTAAACAAAGCTCTCCATAAATAAATAAATACTATCATGCCATGATACCTATGCTTTATCAATATGTTTTAAACAAAGTTCAGAACCAGGTCTAAAAAATAATTAAAAGGACGGGAAAAGGAGAGGAATGTTTACCAAAGTCCAAAACCATATCCTTAAAAGGGCTTCGACTGATAAACTGGAAAAAGGGCTTCGACTAACAAGAACACCATCATATCGACAATGCAAGTAACTAACATCCTTAATTGCTGTAGAAACAAATCCCCTGATTAAATACTGCAAAGTTCTCCAAAAAAGCAAGAAAGATAAGTGAATTTGTTAGATTCAAAATAAAAAGGAAAGAAAATGTAACCTTTGCATCTTCACAAACTACACCATAGCCTCTCCAAGAGGTACAAAAATTAAACACATCATTTCCACAAACTTTGGCATAGCCTCTCCAAGAGGTACAAAAATGTAACCTTTGCATCTTCACAAACTGCACTATAGCTTCTCCAAGAGGTACAAAAATTAAATACATCTCCACAAACTTTATCATAGCCTCTCCAAGAGGTACAAAAATGTAAACAACATCACCATGGAGTTACAAGTGTGCATCAATATGGTCAAACATATGAAAGAAAACAATACACTACAAAAAAGGCTAAATTGGCGTCGTTTATATGCGCGGCGTTTGTTTATGTGCCGGTAGATATATAAATTTACCGACGCTTAATGTTTCCGCTAGTAAATTATTGAGATTCATGACGGTTAAATTTTTACGTCAGTAATAATATATGGCGTTGGCGGCGTATTTAACAACGCCGCCAATATAGTAATCATGCGCCGGGAAATTAGTAGTTTCCCATCATTTATATTGTTATGCCAGTAATAATATATATTTTTTGTAGTGTTTAAACAAACGCTAATAATTTATTAATTATACGCCGTTATATTAACCGTGTTTGTCGGCGTTTCTAATATACCGCTGGTAATAACATATAACATCAGCGACATTTCACAAAATGCTGACAATTGATAGAGTTTACGCTGATAAAGTATTGAGTTTTTCAACATTTATATCGTTTAAACAAATGTCGGCCATTGATTAATTTTATGCCAGTAAATTAGTAGTTTGCCGGCGTTTATTGTTACGCCGGAAATAATTATATACATTGGCGGCACTTATAAAATTTTAAAATTTGATCAATGAAATGCCGGTAAAACTATTATAAATTTATTGGTAGTAAAATAAATAAAATAAAAATAACTTATTTAAATGACATGAAAATACACCTAAAAATTGTGCAACTGTCGTACAATATTCATTTTGGAAAAAATAGAGTCTATTATTTAAAATTTAATCTTTTAATATGGATCTCATATTTATTCTTTTTTTAAAAAAAGTGTGTGGTGCTTGCGAACTTTATGACAAAATATGTTAAACATCATACTAAGATTCACAACTTCCAAAAAGAGTAGTAAAAATAATGCATAATCCAGCACTTCTCCTTTAATTTCATAATCCATCCTAATTCCAACATAGCAAAACATAACAAACGTCAATATATGGCATAACCATAAATATAGTCTCAATTAAGGAAAATTGTGAATACCACCAAAAAAGAGCAAATGTCAATATATTGCAAATACCATAAATATAGTCTCAATTATAGTCTCACTTATAATCCCGACTCTCAATCATTGTCCTCTTCATTCTCTTCCTCTTCTTCATCTTCCTCTTGATCTTCTTTCTCTTCAGCATTTTCCTCTTCTTCATCTTTCTCTTCCTCTTCATTCTCTTTTCGATTTTGTCCTAAAGCTTGAATATAAATTCAAATAAGGGTCCAAAAATTTCAATATAAGGTTGATTTATATCAACTAAACATATATGGGGTGCTCACCTGTGCATGCACGAATGTGTTTACTAAGTTCCGTAATTCAGCTAATTCGTTCTGCATTTTCTCAAACTCTTCCTTTGATTTACCATCTTCTTGGTTTGAAGTCAGTAATGAATGTTGACAAGTTTGCTTTGTAGGGGTTGGCCCAAACCCCAAACCGTGCACACATCCAGACTGTTCTGAGCCCATAACTTTCGAATAAACATCATCTGATGCCCAAGACATGGTTCCTCCAGACCCCATGTCTATAGAATTCGTGTCCTGTGTTAAAAGTTCCTCCATCTCAACCTGTAATAGATAATAAAAAATACACATTATTCTTCATTTATAAATTCTTTAAAATTAAAAAAGTTATAAATTTGAAAATAAACATACCACTTTCTTCCTCGTGTCATCATTGTAGTGTGTGCATCCTTTTTCTTATAAGTCTTGACAAACAACTGGGCTCGACTTGGCATTGCCCCAGTTGATTTTTTCTACGTCCAATATTTTAGATTAAACACATATATCAAAAACAAAGAACTAACAAATATTCAACAATAAATAAATATTAATTAAATAAATACCACATCATGGGCATATCTTGCTAAACTTTTTGATTCTCTGTTATGAACAACCACCTGCTTCTTACGACACTCCTTGTTTTTATTACATTTGGACTACAACATGTAAAATATTATGAGAATTATAATTAAAATAACTAGTTGGTTGACTTTATAAATCTATAATAGAAATACGCGCATTGTTACCATATATTCTGGATCAAACCAAAGATTGGCCAACTCTGCTAGTTGCTCTAAGTCCACCATATCGGGACTTGCCCTTACCACAACTTGTGCTGCAGAGATATCTTTTTCATTAAGTAGCTTTGTCTTCAATTCATGCTTGTAGTCTTTCCATTTCTTCCCCAAGTCCTTTAGTATCCATTTTTTGAATACATTCAATTTGTCATCAGGAACTTTAAACTTTCCCTACAGTCAAAATAAATTTACACAAGTGAGTAAGTAGCTTTCTAACAAAATTTTCAAAATATAACTATTTAATTAATAATAATGTTTTAATATGAAAAATTATATATACCTTTATAAGACCCCACGCTTTCTCCTTTATGGTTTTAGGTACTAACCTCCAATCTTTGTAAATTATTGAAACCAACTTATTACTTCTCGCTCTCAGATCACCAAACCTTACCACCTTTGAGTCTTGCTTTTTGATGGGCTGACCAAGATTGTTGAGCTCCATTTCAATTCCACCCCCTTCTGGAAGATGCCAAATGTCATGAATAGAGTGCAATTGTCTCTTTACTCGATCTCCATTACTATCTGCAAAAATAGATTTAGTTATAGTGTTAGTATTTTGTAAGTCTGCAGTCATAGTGAAATAAATAATAAGTAAGAAAAATAAAAACATACTGACGATGATGAGAAATCGATCTCCAATGTCAGAACACATATTGACATTTTCTGCTTCCGAACTAGGTGCTATTGGTACAGATGTGCATGGCTCGGTCTCTTTGCTTATCTCCGTATGTTGGATAGTTGCCCTCCCATTTGGCTCGATGTAGAAGGTTGGGTCCCTTGCTGTGAAGATAATGATGGTGGGGAAGGTCAATTTATAGAAGGTTGGGTCCCTTGCTGTGAAGATAATGATGGTTGGTAAGGAAAATCTATAGAAGGTCGTGACTCCACCATCCTATCAATAGAAAGGGGTGGCCCATCGACAGAGGGTAATGAATGGGCTGCCCTATCAGATTGTGGCTCACTATGGACAGCTTGTAGTCTTGTAGATTGTCTTCACAACTGTGGTATGGACATCTTTGCCTTTTTTTTTGGACCCATTGTACCTATACAAAAATAAATTTACATATATGCAAATCAATAGAAATAATAATATTTGGAGCATGATATGAGATAGATTTATGTGATAAGAGATATCATGTTAAGTTGTCTAAAATTATATTTCTTACTCAACACTATTGGGGAGTTCCGATCGTCATTCCATCTATATCATTTCACGTCCACACAACATCGTCAATACCAGGTTCAATAGCTTCATGGTTGGAAGTGTTAATACAATATTCGTTGACTAAATATTCATCCTCATCGTCGTCAATCACTTCCTCTTCACCAGTGTCATACACGTCTCTTGGTTTTATCTTAACAACCACAACCCAATTTGAGCATCTTGCATCTGCCACATAAAATACTTGAGATACTTTGGAAGATAAAACAAACAGATCATCAGTTATCTGACTACTAGTGTGTACTAAATGAGAAAAATTTACAAGAGTAAAGCCAAACTCGTCCACCTTGAAACCTCTACCTCGAGCAACGTCTGCCCAATCACATTTGAAAAACACATATCGGGACCCATCATAATACATAACCTCAATTATGCATGTTAATTGACCATACCAAGCAGGGCCATCTTGATCAGTACACACACTAACACCACAATTCTGAGTTTTCTTCCCATTTTCATGATTCCTAGTGCAAAATTTTGTGCCATTAATGACAATTCGCTTAAATTCTTTGGCAACTTGCATGGGATCTTTAGAATGCATTACGACTTTATAGCCCAATTCACTTCTTCCATTGTCATCCATTTTCATTACCTGAAAGGTTGGATTATTAGCATTGATTAAAATGACGAAAATTAGCCACAGAGGCATAATAAAAGTGGTCTTGGGTGTAATCCATACATAGTCTTGAAACCAATTACAGAATTGGTCTTCATGCCTCTTCTGTAGTTCATCATTCGATAAATGATTCCTATCAACTGTATTCCTCATTATTTCGAAGTGCATCCTATATATGTTCATGACATTACAAATGTTTGTTATAATTACACAAATATAAATGAAATGTAATTTGATTCGTACTTATTAAGCATGGCAACTTACATGTAGAATGGAGTGAAATCGTCAGAGTTGAAGAGAATATAAAGATGTACTCGGGTCCACAACTTGAAATCGAGGCTAACGTCAACAACTTTCCCTTTAGAATCATTTGGGTTTCTAGATGGTCTATTGAAAATCGTTCAAGCGGATTCTAAATAACGAGAACAAAACATCAATAATTTCTCCAACAAAAATCCTTCAGCAATGGAACCTTCTGGTGCAGCTTTGTTATGCACATGAAGCTTAAGTCGGTGTAGGTACCTACCACATAAATCATTCGATTACTTATATATATATATATGTTCTCATTCCACTTATGTTTATGTGCTTTTAATTGAATAACTATAGCATACCTTTCAACGGGATACATTCATCGATAATGAACAGGTCCTCCAAGCTTACATTCTGCAACTAAATGTATGGTCAAGTGCACCATAACCCTGAAAAATGATGGTGGAAATATCATTTCTAATTGGCACAATATGTAAGGTATTCTAAATTCCAATTGGTCCAAATCTTCGAGCCGCAACGTTTTGTAACAAATTCCCTTGAAGAATCCAGATAGCTTGATTAATGGTTCTATCACCTTCTTAGGTAATGACCCATGTAATGCAATTGGCAGGAGTTGTTGCATCAATATATGGTAATCATAACTCTTCATGCCCACTATAATACGGTGTTGAAGCTTGACACAACGTGAAATATTTGAAGAATAACCGTCTGATACTTTTACATTTTGTATAACCTTCAATAAGTCTTCTTTCTCTTTGTTACTCATTGTGAAAATAGATGGAGGCAAATATGTCTTCTCTGCAGCTGTTATAACTAGATGACGTTGTGGTCTCAAACCCAACTCTTGTAAGTCAAGTCGTACCTTTATGCCATCTTTTGATTTTGTATCAATATTTAATAGTGTGCCAACAATATTATCCACCACATTTTTTTCGATGTGCATCACATCAAGATTATGATGCAATAAATTATCTTTCCAGTAAGACAAACTAAAGAAAATACTACATTGCTTTCATGAGTGTTTCTTAACATTAGTCGACCCCACAACTCTTTTTCTTTTACGATCTGTTCTATCATTGCAATTTAAATCATCTAATTGTTCCAAAATTTCATCAGGTGTTGGCATAGTAGGTGAAAGATCAATTTCTCGTGTACCATCAAATGTTTTTGCCATCATTCTCCACCTATGATCACTTGGCAAGAATCGTCTATGCCCCATATAAGAAAACTTTTTTCCATGTTTCAGCAATCTAGATTGTGTGTTACCCATACAACAAGGACATATTAAACGACCTTTCGTACTCCACCCAGACAAATCACCATACGCAGGAAAATCATTTATCGTCCACATTAAAGCTGCACGCATTGTAAAGATCTCTTTGGAGCAAACATCATAGGTTGGTGCTCCAACCTCCCATAATTCTTTTAATTCTGATATTAGAGGCTCTAAGTATACATCTATATTCATTGAAGGTGGTGATGGTCCCGGTATAATCAACGATAGCATGAAACTTGATCGTTTCATGCACATCCAAGGAGGTAAATTATAAGGTACCAACATAACCGGACAGGTACTATAGGAAATGCTCATGTTACCAAAAGGATTAAAGCCATCTGCAGATAAACCAAGCCTAACATTGCGGGGGTCAGAGGCAAAATCATCATGTTGTGAATCAAACGTCTTCCAAGCCATGCCATCTGTTGGATGCCTTAGTACCCCATCATTATTGCGGCCTATAGCATGCCATTTCATTTGTGAAGAAGTTTTCGATGATATAAAAAGCCTTTGTAACCTTGTCTTTAACGGAAACCATCGTAATATTTTCGCTGGACTTCTTTTCCCTTTTCTAGACCTATCATCCATAGACTCTTTTTGCTTCCATTTTGACACTCCACATACCACGCATGTTTCCAGATTCTC
This sequence comes from Carya illinoinensis, assembly GCF_018687715.1. Classification (NCBI taxonomy): domain Eukaryota; kingdom Viridiplantae; phylum Streptophyta; class Magnoliopsida; order Fagales; family Juglandaceae; genus Carya; species Carya illinoinensis. Next base: position 24,481,665 of record NC_056758.1, read on the forward strand.
ATTGTCCTTCCAAAATAACATACAACCATTGGGACATACTAAGATTTTCTTGTATCCAAGACCTAACTCATTCATGTACTTCTTCACCTCGTACGTATTTTTAGGCAACGATGCTCCTGGTGGGAGCAACTCATTCACAAATTCAAGCAGTTTTGTGAATATGTCATTACTCAATCCACCCAAACATTTCATATTCCATAGACGTACGATAACACTAAACTTAGTATGTTTTGTGCATTCTTCATATAATGGCTCATCAACATCTTTCAATATATTGTAAAATTTATTAACTCTTTCTCTAGAACCTTGTCAATTTTCATTTTGCACTCCAGTTTCTCCAGCATCCACACCTATTTCAGGCTCACCCTCAACTGTTTTAGGATCAAACATAGGGAAACCATCATGTAACATGGTTGTCATCCCACTAGAGCCTTCATGTATTGGCTCATTATGATTTTGGGCATCAGTAGTATGGTAAGATGCCTCCCCTACTCTCTCCCCATGAGCATGCCAAATGGTGTAACCTTGAGAAATTCCATAGCTAATCAAATGATCATATACCATGTTGGGCATGAACATCTTACGTAATCCACATTTTCTACGTGGGAAACAAATCGACGAATCTGTAGCACAATTCTCGCATGCAAACTTCAAAAACTCATTGACACCATTGACATACTCTTTTGTATGTCGAGGTTTTTTCATCCAACTTTTGTCCATAGCTTAACTAAATTATAAATATGAAAACAAAATTGAATAAGAATCCAAGATAATCAATAACTTAAAACATAGTACGGAAAATATTTAATTGAAAGAGTAAAGCAAAATAAAGCATAAATTTTGAACGTATAAAATAAATATGGAACTTTTTATGCTTGTCTCGGGCATATGCTTCTTAGACCCAGTTAAGTTTAACAAATTGACTGATATATTGAGAAGGTACTTAATACCATATAATACAATAAACACAATCAAAGCATCAAAACAGAGGCATGGTTAAAACGCAAACGGGTAGGAGCCAGAACTCAACAAATCAGGATCAAACTAGAAATAGTCCAGCCCTTGTTTAGGATAAAACTAGATTAAATCATCCTTGTTTCTACAGTACACAATAAAAAATGTCCATATGTTAACCAAATTAAATGGTACACTAAATTAAATGGCTTTGATCAGATTGAATAAGGAGTTAAAGACAGAATATTCTCCAGGATCATCGATCCAGCTAGCTGCATGCATGCTACATGCCATTTGTTGAACAACTAAACTGCAAGGTATTAATCCTCAAGAACTTGAAAATTAGAAATATATATATATATATATACATATATCTATTGTGATCAACACCAAGCTAGCATATATGGGTGATGCAGGCAACGTGGAGAGGGGATGGGGTTATGGTATGGACGTGATGTATACCATTCGTATTCTAGATCAGTTTACTTCAATTTTGCTCAACACATATAAATATATATATATATATATATATATATCATGAGTTGCAAAAGAATGCCAAGCATTAGCATTAGCAGTAACTCTCAATAATGCCAAGCATTAGCATTAGCAGCCCTATATCATGTCAAGTTTGCTCAACATATATATATATATATAGTTATCAGCTCGATCAGTTCCCACGATGATAGAACTTAACTGGAGATCAGATAACTGATTATGCAGAAACAATAAGAGTCTAATTTAGTACATTTTTCGGTCCATGTTGCAACAGAGAGGTGGTCCAACAGGTATTATAAAAACTACTGAGAATGCATGAAGCATCAATTGGCTTTTATAAAATCTAAGAAATAAATCATCCTTTTTTTGTCTTCCAATGCAGGGTCGGCAACCAACTGAGGAAATATCAATTTTAATGCAGTATGATCACTGTGATATGAAAACATGATCCTTAATGTTGGCATGCTACAGATAATCAATAATGATAATGTTGACATATATTTTTACTTTGACTTGACTAAGACATCATGTAGACCGCAAAGAAAAATAGGAGAAACTACCTTGACTGCGTCAATGATAAACGATGGAATGGAAATATGGTTGCACTTCCTTGATTGCTTTCTGGACTTAGGCCCGTCCCCTGGCTATTCACTTGCTCTATTTTGAGGGTACAATAGAATACTTGAGAGCAACCACCTACTCTGTTTTAAGGGTGCAAAACAGAGGATGTTTGATCTTCTCGGTTGAGGAACGTGGTGGTGATGGCTGAGACTTAAGGGATGGTGGGTAGAACGTTTGCCGTGTGGGAACGTTTCTATGTGGAGGAGGAGATGTGATCAGGGGATGTGAAGGGGCGTTAATCTGTGGAGGCGTTGATGCGTGGGAACGTGATGGATGACGATTGTGTGGGCCAATAAATTTTTGGCAACCCTAGGTATTTTAATGGGGAATATAAAACGGTTGCCGAAAATTATATATGGGGTTACTACAATAAAGCCTAAAACTGATGAAGTTTTATTGAGTGAGTTTTAGATGAAGTTCTAGATGAAGCATATATACGGAAGAATTATATTGAGTGAAATTTAGATGAAGTTTTCATTGAATTCTCTTTTTCTTTAAATTGGGGAAAAAAAAATTAGATCACAACAATAAAGCCTAAAAATGATAAAAATTCAAAGATATTTAAAACTTGACTAAAGTTTAAAATTTGATAATTGATAAACGTTGGAAAAGTACTAATTTACTCACATATAATTGATAAATTTTCAACATTTTTAAACGCTATCAACCTACAATGCCACTTTGCTAGGCCTAGAGGCACTTCAAATTCAAAACTTAGTTTACATTTTAATAAATTTGTACTTAGGGAAAATTTAAAAATCTTCTTTATTTTCTTTAAGTAGAGCTTAGTGGGCCTAATTTTAAAGGTTTATTTCCTCATAAAAGGCTGGCATAATTTAGATTTGGACAAATAAACACTGTGTTATTTTAAGGTTTAGTGGTCAAGTTGTATATATATATCTGTGTTATTTCAAGGTTTGTTTCTGCATTAATCAACCTACATTTTATTATCTAAAACTATGAGTTAAGAGTTTGTTTAAGGTATAGTGGTCAAGTTCTTGGGCCTAATTTATTGTCGATGATCTTAAACAATTTCTTAATCATTCGATCTACAAGCGACGTTAGCCTTGTACTCTGGCCAGCGTGTGACATCCCGTTTTTACGTGTATTTTCACTGAAGGAGTTTTTTTTTTAATTTAATTAATATATTGGTTCTTTTATTTTAATTTATTGTATTTTAATTGGATTTATTTTAGTTTGTTTTTTGGTTTAAAATTATGTTATTTTTATTAGTTATTTATTATATTTTAGCTTGATGTGGTGTTTAAATTACTTTAATTGTTTTATAGCTTTTAAAGTTGTTTTCGTTGGATCAATTTCTTGACTCAAGATGTGAGAACTGGATCTCACTTTCTTTCTTTCCTTTTTCTTTTTCCTCTTTTTCTTTTCTCCTTTTTTCTTTTTTTTCTTCTTCTTTCTTTTTTCTTCTTTTTCCTCCCCTGCTTTTCCCCCCAGCCCGTGTGACAGCCCCCCCCCCTCTCCAGCCGTTCGGTCCAAGCTCCCAGCCGGCGCCACCTCCAGCCGCCGTTGTGATGATCCGCTTTTGCGTGTATTTTCACTGAATGAGTGTTTTTAATTTAATTAATATATTAGTTCTCTTATTTTAAATTATTGTATTTTAATTGATTTTATTTTATTTGACACGGTGTTTAATTTATTTTAGTCATTTTACGGTTTTTAAAATCGTTTTTAGCGGATCAGTTTTTGGTTTCCGGGAGTGAGGATTGGACCTCATTTCTTTTCCCTCATCTTTTCTTTCCTTCTCTTTTTTCTTTTCCCTTTTCCTTTTTTATTTCTTTTTCTTTCTTTTCTTCTTCTTCTTTTTCCTTCTTCTCCTCCCGTGCGCCCGTTTCTCTCTCTTTCTTCCCTTCCCATCGCCCACCCTTCGGCCACCCGATTCACCACCGTCTGGCCGCCGTGTAGTACACCACCCCCACCATTCTCTTCCCCTCCCACCAGAGATCATCCCCACCAATTTTCAGAGCCATCCGACCAGCCGTTAGCCGCCACGCACGGCTGGAAGTCACGGCACTAGCCCTATTTTCCTCTCTGTCGCCGGTTTCTTTCTCAACCCAGAACTGCTGCTCGCCAGTGGCGTGGCCTACAGCACCCACCCAGTTTTCTTCCCCTCTCACCGGTGAACATCCCCACCAAGTTTCACCTCCATCCGAGCCACCGTTAGCCACCACGAGCTCCTCCAAGCCACACGGATTCTTGCCGATTCCGGCGTCGTCGTTCCACCTCCGGCCACCACCTCTTCACAGCTTCTTCCCCTACCTCTTGCCATCCAAACACACCCATTTCTAGCCTCGATCCGTTGCCGGAGCAGCTCCCATGAGCTCAACTCTGATTTGGGCTTTTTCCGCTTCCACCGCCGTTTCCACCCCCACCCACGGCCAAAACTCGTTTCCTTTAGCTTCATAAATATCTCAAGACTATTTCCTATCAATTTAGTGCCTTGGTTCATCCCCATTCGAAAGTGGGTAATTTGTTACTCACGGCCACGGTATAAAATATACTGTTACGTTGCTTTTCCTCTGCCGTTTGCAATGCCGCGAGCTTTCAAAAAATACCGTATAGCGCTGTAAGTATTTTTCAAACTCTACTTTTAGATTTAAATATATTTTGCTCTTACAATAAATTATTGACTATTGGTTGGTTGATTCAGGACTGAGTCCGAGGAGTTCGGGGGTCGGATGGATTGAGGACGGAGTTGTTTGGTTGATGTTGATATTTGTTTGAGATATTTGTACCTTGATGTTTGTATTGTATAGTGCACGCATGTTCATGTTTAAAAAGGGAAAACCGGGTTTTCATGTGGTTGCATGCATGTACATGTGTTTGTGAAATGAAAACCGGGTTTGTAAGCGAGAAAGGATTTATGGTATATGTGAACGGTTGGACTGTCTGGTTTGAGTCAGAGGCATGCGTAGGGATGGTGGTAAGCAGGGACGGTGGTAGAATCCCGCCTGTGATTCCCGCCTATGGTGGTGAGTAGGGATGATGGTAAGCAGGGACGGTGGTAGAATCCTGCCTGTGATTCCCGCCTACGGTGGTGCGTAGGGATGGTGGTAAGCAGGGACGGTGGTAGAATCCCGCCTGCGATTCCCGCCTACAGTGCTCTGATAGTCTGGTTTTTGGGCCATTATCGGGGATAATGGCGAGGTTATGTTTAAAGGATAAGTTTTTGGCCAAATGAGACTTTTGGCGTGAGTTGGTGAGGAATATGTTTTGGGGCCAAATGGGATTTTGGCGTGCGTGGAAAAATGTGATTTTATGGGATGTGAGCATTTGCATTCTTTCATGTATATTGTGGAGTTTGTAATGTTTTTATCTAGTGGTGTTAGGATTTTACTTACTTGCGGCACCATTTTTGGTACCGTAGATTTTGGTGCAAAGTTCGAGGAGGAAGAGGAGGCTGAGCCCGAGGATGCGGCTCCGCCGGAGTACTGAGTCGAAGTTTGTGCTTTATAGTTGGTTTAAAACTATATTTGTAGTTTGTAATATTTTATTATGTATGATTTGAACAGCTTTGTATTTAACTAAGAGAAATTCTGGTACTTAGTTATATGACTTTCCTTATCTGCTGCGTGTTTCTTCGTGCACATTTGTTACTTATACACACACTTGGCACTCGTCGTTAGGGTGGTGACCCGTGATGTCACCATCCGGACATCTCGATTTCCCCGTGTCCGTGCGTGGGGACTTGGGAGCGTCACAGGTGGTATCAAAGCGGTTTGGCTCTGGGTAAAACCACATGTCCCGTAGGTAGTACCAGAATGTTTTTAAAGTTGTGTTTTAAAATTTATTTTAAGTAAAGTTGCTATTTGACATGTTTTATTTGTTTTATTTGTTTGAGCTTGTTTGCTAGGTTTATTTATTTAGTTATGTTATTGCATGCTGGGTTCTTTTTGTTTTCTTGTTATGTGGTTTGGTTTCTGGTTTTGGTTTTATGTTATTGGTTTTTATTTGTTTTTCTTAAAGGGGGTCAAAGGTTGTGTTGTGGCAGGAAAATGGTGAGACCAAGAAAATCTACTCAAGGGCCTCGGGACGATACACTGAGAGATGATTCCATAGCCCAAGCGATATGACAGATGACTGAGTTCATGCAACAGAATTTTAGGCCCCAACAAGAAGGGGCTTGGCCACAACAAGAAGGGGCTTGGCCACAACAAGGAGGGCTTTGGCCACAACAAGGAGGTCCTTGGCCACAATAGGGAGGGCCTTGGCTATACCCAGGAGGTCCTAGTGGCATGGTGCAAGCTGGATACACCTATGAGCGCTTTCTGGCGCATAGATCTCCACCCTTCACGGGAGAAGAGGATCCACTACGGGCTGGAAAGTGGGTCAGAGATTTAGAGAGGACCTTTGAGGTATGTGGTTGCACTGAGGCGCAACAAGTACTCTATGCCAGCTATCTGTTGCAGGGCACTGCTTCTGAGTGGTGGGATACCAAGAGAGTAATGCTGGAATCAGAATTGGGATCTTTTGCAGCTGTGACCTGGCAGCGATTTAAGAAAGAGTTTAATGATCGCTTCTTTCCCGCTTCCATGAGGCGGCAAAAGGCAAGATAGTTCTCAAGCTTGGTTCAAGGGAGCATGACCGTAGAACAGTATGCCCGAAGATTTATAAAACTTGGGCGATTTGCTTCCCCACCTCATCGCCTCGGAGGAAATGCAAGCTGAGCGTTTCCAGGAGGGTCTGCGTCCTGATATACGCAGAATGGTGGTCAGTCACCGGATATCCACTTTTCAGGATTTAGTGGACGTGGCCACCCTTGTAGAGCGAGAGAATAATCTGAGTATGGGCTCCCCTCCAGGACATAAGAGGCGGAGTTTTACTGGTGAAGGAAGTAATTCGGGTTCGCCTCAGAAGTTTGTTCAGCAGACCGGGACTCGACCACAAGTAGCATCGGGAGTGCGTATGGGGGGACAAGTGCCAGTTTGTGGAAGATGTAATAGAGCTCACGGAGGCGAGTGTCGTCTGGGTAGTAACCAATGTTTTGAATGCAGTCAGACGGGGCATCTTGCTCGTGAGTGCCCTAGTCGAGTTCAAGAAAGCCGTGGAGCTCGTCGCAGTGGTAGAACTAATCAGAGGCATTTAGCTCGGGCTCGAATGTACGCAGTGACTCTTGGTACCGTTGGAGGCGAGGTTACGGAGACTCAGAATATTGGAGTCATGGCAGGTATGGGTTTAATCTAATCTTTCATGATGAATGCCTGGTGTGGTTTGTTTTTTTTCTATTATCGAGGTTTCGAGGGAATGGCATGATCGGGGTGATCTTTTAGGGAAGTAGAATAATTGAGTTCTTTGGTTTCGTGGAGTTTATGAAATGGTCTATAACGTAGTAGGTTGTAAGGTCAACAAATTTTGATGTTAGATTTTATGAAGTTTTAGCAAAGTTTTAAAGTTTGGAGCCTTATAGATCTTAGGAAAATAAGTTTATGGTAATTAAGGTGTTAGGTTCGACAAGCTTTGGGGGGGGGGGGGGGAATAATTAAATTTCGAGTTTTAGATTTCGTGATTCGGATGAGTATTTTGGTGGTAATTGGGGTTTAGATTTTACAAACTTTTAAGGTGAATGTTTTGGATTAAAACCACCAATCTTGAGAATTTCAGAAAATGATTTATTATCTATTAATGTTTTAGAATTTGAAAGATTTGGGAGTCGATTTTTCTATTATGGGATGTAAGTTCATTGATCTTAGAAGTTCCGGAAGATGAATCTTATTTGATTTAAGGTTTTAGAATTGCAGAGTTGAATGACTGATTTATAATAAGAATTGAGTTCTTAGTTTTACAGACTTAGTGCTATAGCTTGATCTACTCTAGTGAGTGATTAGTTTGTAACCTTTAAAATAGGGTTGATTAGAGTTGAGTTATTGATATGAAAATTTTTCTAGAATAGATTTCTTTGAGGATTGGAGGTAATGATCTAGTTCGTGTATTTCTTTGAGGATTGAAGATATCGAGCTAGTTTAAAAAATAATTATTGTCAACTCGAGGTTGTAGTAGCAGATTTTAGGAAATGATTTTTTTATCGATTTGAAAGATATAGGTCCATCAGGGTGTTGGAAATAGTAGATTTTGTGTTGGAATTGAATACGATTGAATTTGAGGCTATACGATTTGTAAACTTTTGGGAATGGATTCTTAGCAGGTTTAAGGTCATTCTCGGTACCAAACTTTAAGCAATGGCTAGTTGCTGATTTAAGGATATAAGTTGAGTAGATTCAGGAATGATTCTTGTTGAGTTGAGGATATAAGTCCAAATGATGGAAATGTGATAATGGATCACTTGTATGTTTGAATGATTTTTGGTGTTGGCTAAGAGTGCATGGGATCGATGAGTAGTAATGGTACGTATGTATGGATTTCGGAGAGTGCTGGTCCTAGTCTCATCTATTTTTTTTTTTTTTTTTTGGCTTGGTAGGAGTTGAAGAGGAATCTGTGTGGTAATATTAAATTCAAGAGATTTTGGCTTTGAGTTGTTTGGTAAGTTGAACGGAATGTGCAGTCGAAGCAGGTTACCCATTGGGATGATGGTTTGAAATGACTGTTGTGTTTATCTTGAGAATTAATTGCGACTTGAAGTCATAGGAATTTAAATTGGTGAGGCTATACTTTTCTTTGGAGATCAAGTATCCAGTTGGGAGAATTGGGGATATGGTTATTTAACTTGAAAAGAGATCGTTAGGTCACCATGTGTGGTGTATGAAGTAATAAATCTTGGAAGTTGAAACTTATGCATCAAAGGTGGGTAGCATAATCATATGTATGAAGTAATAAAGCAGTAGGATCCATGAGTAGTGTTTAATAGTTTTTGATGGATTGAAGATTTAAACAGTATGGCCTGTCTTGAGATTTATTTGTGAAGTGCTATTGAAGGAATTAGTTGTGCTAAAACTAGAGTTTTTGAGAGTACAAGTAGGTGGGTGAGTTACCAAGAGCGTTTCGATTATGTCTAGGTGATGTCAATGGTAGTTTATAGTGAGTTAGTTATTGCAAGATTAGATGTTATTCATAATATAGGTAATGAGTTTGAAGTATGGGATATCGGATAGAAGTTATAGGCGCTCTCGTTGGTTGGTCGGGAAGGACTTGGGCCTTTTGGAGATGTTCCTTATCTTTACAAGAGACAGGTGTATTTTGGGATGATGTTATGTGTTTTCAAATTGGGGCCTGGATGTTGATTAGTATTGGTTTCTGTCATCAATCAATGGATGTATTTTTGCGGAATGTTGATTTTCGTTTGGGGCAGCGATGGCCAACTGAGGAATGAGTGGAGAATTGTGGTTTTGGAGGTATATTATTTTCTATAGAAATGTGGTAAAGGTTTTCTTGTGATTAGGTGTGGATTGAGCTTATACTTCATGATATTAATTTTTGAGGATATAGCCTTTATGTATTTTGGTGAGTTATCAGAGTGCGCGCGAAAGCATGATTTTTGGAGATTCTTAGAAGTTCAAATTTTGTATCAATTTTGAAGAATTAGTAGTGATTCAAAGTTTTAATGGGAGATTAATCATTTGGTCGTGCAATTTGGTTTATTGATTGTTAACTTTGGAAGTGGCTATTAGGTTATCAAAGTTGGAATGGGATGAAAGTTTGAAAGGTAAAGCAGAGACGTCGTTGATATTAGTGATTTATGGTGTGAAGATAATAACCATTGGATTTGTTGGGAGTTGTCGATGATATGTATTTCTCTATTATGTTCAGAGTTGTATCCTGTATCTTTTTGGCGCTGGTGTTTGATCTTGCAAATTTTGAGGACGAAATTTGTTTTTAAGGGGGGGAGGATGTGATGACCCGCTTTTGCGTGTATTTTCACTGAAAGAGTGTTTTTAATTTAATTAATATATTGGTTCTCTTCTTTTAAATTATTATATTTTAATTGGTTTTATTTTATTTGACGCGGTGTTTAATTTATTTTAGTCGTTTTACGGTTTTTAAAATCGTTTTCGGCGGATCAGTTTTTGGTTTCCGGGAGTGAGGATTGGATCTCATTTCTTTTCCCTCATCTTTTCTTTCCTTTTCTCTTTTTTCTTTTCCCTTTTCCTTTTTTCTTTCTTTTTCTTTCTTTTCTTCTTCTTCTTTTTCCTTCTTCTCCTCCCGTGCTCCCGTTTCTCTCTCTTTCTTCCCTTCCCGTCGCCCACCCTTCAGCCACCCGATTCGCCGCCGTCCGCCCTCCGTGTAGTACACCACCCCCACCATTCTCTTCCCCTCCCACCAGAGATCATCCCCACCAATTTTCAGAGCCATCCGACCAGCCGTTAGCCGCCACGCAAGGCTGGAAGTCACGCACCAACCCTGTTTTTCCTCTCTGTCGCCGGTTTCTTTCTCACCCAGTTTTCTTCCCCTCTCACCGGTGAACATCCCCACCAAGTTTCACCTCCATCCGAGCCACCGTTAGCCACCACGAGCTCCTCCAAGCCACACGGATTCTTGCCGATTTCAGCGCCGTCGTTCCACCTCCGGCCACCACCGCTTCACAGCTTCTTCCCCTACCTCTTGCCGTCCAAACCCACCCATTTCCGGAGCAGCTCCCACGAGCTCCCACGATCTGTTGCCGGAGCAGCTCCCACGAGCTCAACTCCGATTTGGGCTTTTTCTGCTTCCACCACCGTTTCCACCACCACCCACGGCCAAAACGCATTTCCTTTAGCTTCATAAATATCTCAAGACCATTCCCTATCAATTTCGTGCCTTGGTTTGTCCTCGTTCGAAAGTGGGTAATTTATTACCCACGACCACAGTGTAAAATACACTGTAACGTTGCTTTTCCTCCGCCGTTTGCAACGCCGCGAGCTTGGTTGGTTGATTCCGGACTGAGTTCGAGGAGTTCGGGGGTCGGATGGATTGAGGACGGAGTTGTTTGGTTGATGTTGATATTTGTTTGAGATATTTGTGCCTTGATGTTTGCATTTTATAGTGCACGCATGTTTATGTTTAAAAAGGGAAAACCGGGTTTTCGTGTAGTTGCATGCATGTACATGTGTTTGTAAAATGAAAACCGGGTTTGTAAGCGAGAAAGGATTTATGGTATATGTGAATGGTTGGACTGTCTGGTTTGAGTCAGAGGCATGCGTAGGGATGGTGGTAAGCAGGGACGGTGGTAGAATCCCGCCTGTGATTCCCGCCTACGGTGCACGTGTAGGGATGGTGGTAAGCAGGGACGGTGGTAGAATCCCGCATGCGATTACCGCCTACAGTGCTCTGATTGTCTAGTTTTTGGGCCATTATCGGGGATAATGGCGATGTTATGTTTAAAGGATAAGTTTTGGGCCAAATGAGACTTTTGGCGTGAGTTGGTGAGGAATACGTTTTGGGGCAAAATAGGATTTTGGCGTGTGTGGAAAAATGTGATTTTATGGGATGTGAGCATTTGCATTCTTTAATGCATATTGTGGAGTTTGTTATGTTTTTATCTAGTGGTGTTTGGATTTTACTTACCTGCGACACCATTTTTGGTACTGTAGATTTTGGTGTAGAGTTCGAGGAGGAGGAGGAGGCTGAACCCGAGGATGCGGCTCTGCCGGAGTACTGAGTCGGAGTTTGTGCTTTATAGTTGGTTTAAAACTATATTTGTGGTTTGTAATATTTTATTATGTATGATTTGAACAGCTTTGTATTTAATTAAGAGAAATTCTGGTACTTAGTTATATGACTTTCGTTATCCGTTGCGTGTCTCTTCGTGCACATTTATTGCTTATACACACACTTGGCACTCGTCGTTAGGGTGGTGACCCGTGATGTCACCATCCGGACGTCTCGATTTTTCCGTGTCCGTGCGTGCGGACTTGGGGGCGTCACAGCCGTGACCCACCTCCACCTCCGGCATGTCCCTCCCTCACCGGCGAGCTCTACTGCACCAGTGGTGTGCAACGCCGGCCACCCAATCTCTCTCCTTTCTCCTCCAAACAAATGGGTCTTCAAGCCTTTTTCTCCTCTTTGAGCCACCATACACGGCGAAATCAGCCACCAAGCACCACCAATGGATTCAAGAACCTCTGAATCTTTCTTGGAAAACTTTTTGAAAGATTTCCTCGGAGGAGTTCTATTTTTCTTCAAGAACCTCTGAATTCTTCTTGTTATCATCGCAACTTCTTCATCTTTATCGTCATTTTCCTCATCTTCATCACTTTCACTTTCATGAGGAACAGCTTTAAGTGCTAAGCTCTTCTTTGGCTTTCCTTCTTCTTCTCCTCTTTTCAATGTGTACTCATGGGTGATAAGTGACCCGATGAGTTCATTGACTTCGAGCTTCTTGAGGTCTCTAGCTTCAAGAATCGCTGTAACTTTTGATTCCCAACGTTTTGGTAAAGAGTTGAGAATTTTTCTGACTATCTCCACCTTGGAATAAACTTTGCCAAGAGCTGTCAAGCTGTTTATGATGTTAGTAAAACGAGTGTGCATACTAGAAATAGATTCATCATCATTCATCTTAAACATTTCATATTCATGAGTAAGAATATAAATTTTTGATTCCTTGACTTGCGAAGTTCCTTCATAAGTTACTTCCAAGTTATCCCAAATTTCCTTTGCCGTAGCGCAATTCATTATTCTATTAAACTCATTTCTATTAAGAGCATTATATAATAAATTCATAGCAGTTAAATTTAAAGTATAAAGTCTATTGTCTTCACGATCAAACTCTTCTTCTTCCTTTTTGACCTTTACTCCACCAACCACTTTTGTTGGAATATAAGGTCCATTTACAATACATTTCCATATTTCTCTACCTTGAGCTTGAAGAAATATTCTCATTCTAACTTTCCAGAATGAGTAATTATCTCCACAAAAGAGTGGAGGCCGACTACTAGATTGACCTTCACCAAATGAAGCTGCAATGTTAGCCATAAGATCTTAACTCAAAAGATAGTTAATCTTATAATAGAGCTCTTAGCTCTGATACCAATTGTTGCCCAGATGACTAACACAAGAGGGGGGGTGAATTGAGTTGTATAAAAAAAATAACAATTATAAATCAAATATATAATATAAAATATAAACAAAATATAAAATAACAATAAATATAAAGAGTAAGGGTAAGAGAGAAGCAAACTCAGTATGTTAACGAGGTTCGGCCCCACTGCCTAAGTCCTCGCCTCAAGCTACCCCTTGAGGATTCCCAAATTCACTATTCAACCTCCTTCAGGTGGAGATAGAAACCTATTACACCTTTGAACAATACCGCTACAAAGGATCCGTGTAGAACACCCTCTACACTTGCAATTACCTTACACGTGGTGATTCAACTATTCCCCGTGTAAAATACTTTCTACACACACAAGGGTTATACACACCCTTTTTTTTATACAAGAGCTGATAGTGGGTAGGTTATCAGAAAACACTCCTCAATGAGTGAAATAAGAACAATACAGCGCAAACTATATCTCTCAAAATGAACAAGGATTAAGGCTCAATGTTTAGAGAAGAGAGAATGAAAGCTTTGAATGAATGTTGTATGCTCTTGGAGTTGTAAATGTGAAGCTCTCAATTGATCTATTTATAGGCATATGAGACTTCATATTCAAATTTAAAAAGATATACATGTCAAAGACAACATCATTCACTTTTTTCAAAGAATTCAAATAAAAGGTTCTTCTTTTTCAATTGTCAAAGACAACATCATTCACTTTTTTAAAAAAAAAATCAAACCTAATCTTTTACTTTTGGCATATGACAAAATGAGCACACTTTCATTTTCAAAAAATTCAAACCTAATCTTTTACTTTTTGTATAAGTCTAAAAAAGCATCAATCACTTTTGAAAATATTCAAATAAAACATGCACATGTGAAAGATGACAATCAATCATCTTTAATATTTTCAAAGTTCAACCCTTTAATCAAGGCATGCACATGCAAAAGATGACAATCAATCATCTTTCAAAATTTTCAAATTTAATTTTCAAAAATATTCATGCACATGTGGAAAATGTATTTTAATGCTTTATGATAAAATATTAATTTTGAGCATTAATCCTAATTTCGAATTTTGAAGAGATTTACAACATTACTCTATAATTTTAATGTGAACTTGTTCCCTTCTTGCTCATGCTTGTTTTCTTGATGTGCTTGACTCCATTGTGTAGACAACTTGAGTTTGAGACTTCTTTATTCTTTGAATTCATTTGTTATCATCAAAATCCATGTGTAGATTTATAATCACATGAAACTTGAAACCTTGAGTTCAACAATATGAATAATGACCCATTATATCATATTTATTATTAATTGATATATTATATTTTTTTGATTGTGGGATATCATATTTATTGGTGCGTTCTAAATGTTGTTATTTAATGCAATGAGCCGGTAACGTATTCCTAACGGTGTTTATATTAATGTCGTTAATTTTAAAAATGTGCCGGTAACGAATTAGTGGTGGCGTTTACAATAAGCCACATTCCAAGAAAAACAAACTATGGCGTTTAGATAAATGCCGTTAATAAATTCAATGTGCTGTAAACATACTATTAATGACATTTAAAAAAATGCCACTAATTTATATGATGCGCTGACAACGTAATGTGGCGGTGTTTATGTTGACGTCCCTATTTTAAAAATTGGCTTTGTTTAGATAAACGCCATTAATAAATTCGCCAAAATACTTTTAGACAGCGTACTAGTGGCAGCATTTAGCTAAACGCCGTTAAATTAGGTTATTGGCGGTGTTTATATAGCGTCATTAAATTATTTAAGGTGCCGCCGCCAATGTACTATTAGTGGCATTTAAAAAAATGCCACAAATTTATATGATGCGTCAGTAAATTACTAATAGCGGCATTTATCGTAATGCCGCTATTTTAAAAAGTGGCGGCAGTCAGATAAATGTCGTTAAAAAATTCAATGTGCCACCACTAATGTACTACTAGTGGCATTTAATTAAATGCTGCTAATTTATATGAGAATTCGACAATGTAGTAGTAGTGGCGTTTATGGTAACACAGCTAGCTAGTATATGCTAGGGGATGACAACGATAAAGTGGCGGCGTTTCGAGAACCGTTGTTAATGTAGATGCTGTGGTGTTGTTTCACGAAATGCCACTAAATTGTATACAAACGTTGTGCAAACGCCGGAACATGGGAAATAGACCCTCCATTTACGGCGGATGGTTACTTTGGTTAAAAAACGCTGCAGAATAATTAGCGAAATTTTTTTGGATAGCTACCGGCGCATAGCCAACGCCACCAATTCTATCTTTTTTTGTAGTGATATAATTTAACCTTTTCAATTATGCATGCATTATTTAATCAAAAAAATATTGAAAAGACACAGTTAACTAAGAGCTGAAGACCTCCTCATCTCCTGGTGGCATCGATTGTGTGACAATGTTGTTTTGTGTTACAACACCAACCCCTGCATCAAATTGATCAAGTTCAGATCCCAGGATGTCACCTAATTGTGTTTCATGGAACTGATCTCGATCCTCAGATTTCTTTAAAAAAACTCATCTATGGCAGATGAATACAATCGTAACAACTTTCTAGGTTAACTCGCATGCATGACATAAAATTCATGGAACTCACACATGTCACTTAAGACATCTATCATTTAGTAAAATCTGGGGCAGTCAATTTGCAAGTTCATCAAAACTAAAGAAAACCCCTTTATAATTTGTCATAAAGATGCAACCATAATCCCCATATAACTATTAACCGATAATAAAATTTTTAAAAAGAAAAGAACAATCAACAACCAATAGTTCAAGCCCACAAGACAAAAAAAAAAAAAAAAAAAAAAAAGGGAGAGAGAAACAGGAAACAAGACAGAATTTTAGAGCATTAAAGAGAGTAATTCAAAAGAAGCAGAACTATTATAATTCAAAAATGAAAACGATTAATCCTCAAACTTTCTTGGATAGTTTGAAGCACTAAGACTCTCACCAAGTAGCAATATCAGTTTTCAAGTTTTTCTAGAACCATTGCAGGATAATTCCAACGAACGTGTTTTGTGCTCCAAAACTTGAAACACATTTTTTAAAACATTGCATGAAAATAATTTTTTCATGAATCCAAAGGCCAGGATGAAGAATTATCCTAGTGAAACTCCTCTGTCCACTCTAGAGTGAATAAGAATATTAGAGTAGTAACTCTTGAGTTGACAAAAAACCATCAAACAACCAATGGGTTTCGAATGGATTCTTTTTAAAAAATGTTAGAGCTCAACTCGGCTCATTTCAACTCACTATCCAAACCTCACCTTAGGCTACGTTTGAATACTGATGTGATTTCAGATAATATGAATTGATATGTGAACAATATTGTTTTGTAGGTGCTGTGATACCCTATATTTACGTGTATTTTAATTGAATGATTATTTAAATTATTATAATTACTAGTTCTCTTGTTTTAAATTTAACATGTTTTTCACGGTATTATTTTATGATTTTTTAAGTTGTAAAATTTATTTTAATGTGCTTTCTTGATATTAATTATTGTTTTGCATTTAAATTGCTCTTTGCTTTCATTTATTTTATTGTTGGGTTTTAATTATTTAAATTTACTAATGTTTAGTTGTAATGTTTTTACTTGACTTTTATTTATTTTTATTGTATCTTTTTATTTCTTAGACCATGATTTTCGGATTGGGCTTATTTTTAGTGGGTTGTTCTTTGTTTTTAGGCCAAGCCCCTTCCAATTTTGGGCCTAGCTTGTTGCAGTGAAGCCTAGCCCCTTTAATTTCCCTATACGGCGTCATTTTGGCCATCATGCCCTTAAGGCTTCATCTCTTTTATTTTCCCTTGCTGCTGCTCCATTTGCCTTCTCCCTCCAGCCGCATGACAGTTTCTCTTTCTTCTTCATTCCATTTCTTTTCTTCTTCTTCCTCTGTTTTTTCGATGGTTTTCTGCTGCTTCCTTTCTTCTTCTTTTATTTCAGTTTCTTCCCCTGTTCTTGGCGTGGTGCCACTACTCTTCTTCCCCTGCTTCTTCTTCATTTCTTCTTCTTCTTTCTGTCGTTTACTGCTCGGTGAGTCCTCCATTTTTGGTTGGTAGTCTTCCATTGTAAGCTCTTTAATTTTAGGGTTCCTCTTTTGCTGTAAATGTGTGTTTCTCTTCTCTTTAGCATTTATTTTTTCTTTGTTTTCTCCACTTTTGCAGGTCTGTCCGTGAGCCACCAATGTTGTTCTTTCTCTTATTTTTCCTTAGTAAATTTCGTGGCTCCTACTTCTGTTTTATTCCCATTTCATTTTCATTTGTTTGGTCCTTCCATTTCCCTATTTTTGGCCTTAACCCGTGGATTGCATTTTCGGTTTCTTGGTATTTTTTTTTTGGTGTTGCCATAAGCTTCATTTTCCAACCATCATCTCATAGATTTTATTTCAGTTAGTCAGCCCTTGTATTATGAATTTGTCCCCTCAAAATCCCCTTGTTTTCGAAACTCATTTTTAGTCCAAAAAATTGTTGTTTTTGGTGATTTATTTTCGAGCTAGTTTTTGGCATTAAATCGAGTGCTTGATCTTTCAGATATTGCTTTTAAGCGCTATAAAAATATTTTCCAAGGAACCTTTTCGAGATTTAAATATATTTTACACTAACAATCTTTTATGATCTTGTTGGTTGTGCTGGACGTTGACTCTGAAGAGTTTGGTGGTCGGTTGAATTGGAGGATGGAGTGTTTTGTGAAATTAGTTTTGGTGGGATATTTTATTTGTGGTGTTCGTTGTCTTAGCATTTATCATTGTGTTCATGCATGTTCATGCGTTGCAAATGAAAACTGGGTTTTCATGTTGAGAAAATATTTTTGGGTGCATGTGTGTCACAACTTTAAGCTGAAATGGGGCATTATCTCTGTGGAGCTCATCTGGTCACTGAAGGAGCGTAATATACTGAGTGACATCCCTTGAGTTGTCGCTGGGGCGACAACGGGATTGGACGAGATGGTAACGCTCTCGTGCCAACTCCGTGGCCCTTCTGCTGGGGGGCTAGAGGATACTTGGCCACGAACGTGCTGGGTGCGGAACTGGGCATCGCTCGTTATGAAATTACACGCACAGTCATTACCCGTGGTGTGATGAAGGGAGCCAAGTGTGTACGAATGATCTTTAGGGGAGATCATGGTGCATATGGTTTAAAATTGGATTTTATACTAGGTCATTTTCTAGGAAAATAGAGGAGGTTATTTTTAACGGACTTGATTTTTGGGCCAAATAATTGTTTTTGGGAAATGATGATTTTCAGGTTTCATGCATATTTTATCATATGCACACATATTTGTTTGGTTTATTACTTGCTGAGACTCGCAATCTCATGGTATTCAATACCTTGTGGTACCGTTTCATGGTACCATAAATTTTAATGTAGATAATGAAGTAGAGCCTGTGGATGCGGCTCTACTGGATGAGTGATTGGGGATTACTTTCTCGTGAGATGAGATTTGTTTTCAACTTTTAGATATTGTATTTTGGTTTATTTATGTTTTAATCAGATAACTATAGTATTTTTTTAACACGCTTGTATTTAAATGAATTTATATTTAACATTTATGGTAATTTGTTGATTGACTTTAATGAATCTGCTGCGTCTTTTGTCTTACACGTGTTGCATGCACACACTTAGCACTTGTCGTTGGGGTGCATGATTTGTGTTGTCATCATCCTGACGCCTCAATTCTTGTACTTCCGTATATGGGAGTTGAGAGCTTCACAAGTGCCATTGAGTTACGTTTGAATATATGAAATAAATTGAGATATATGTTTGAATGTATAAAATAAGATGATATGGGTATAATTTTTTTATAAAAAGTTAAAAAACCAGTGAATTCTATCAATAATTAATTTATTATAATAGTTATTCTTGACATCTAATCATAGCTAGTGAGTATAATTTAGAGTGATATTGGCATCCAATCATAACCTTAATTATCTTCGTACGACCATGGCTTATCATCTCAACTTTCACTCGGCGTACTCACCGAAACAACAATATCCTATGCATGTTTTAGCCTGGGTGGCACCCAGGGTCTCCACATGGTTGCACTAGCTCCTGTAGTCACCGAGCCATATTGTCGGCTTCCATTAGTCCCCCCCCCCCCCCCCCCCCCTTTTCTGAATTTTGTTACATATAGATAAAATCACGTATTAATCTTCATATCAATACTTACTTTTTTTTTTTATATTCAAAATTTCAATTAGTACTATTTTCAATAAAATTTATTTTTTGATCAATCACATTAAATCGGTATACATATTAATATGCTGTTGTGTTTACAACTAGATTTTTCTTAAATTTTTTCTTTATATTTTTAATTTTTACTTAAAAAATGTCTTATTAAAAAGTTTATTTTCTATTTCTTTTCAAGAATTTTTATTTTTAATTTTAAACAAATCTCGACTGACACATGACACCTTGTGATTGTGCTACGTGTTTTCTGTTAAGGCTGCAATGGACGGTAAAATAAATGGAGGGTTGGATTTCTAAATAAATCATACAATAAGATGTTATCCCTTGCAAAAATTGTATAAAAACCATATATAGCGCATAGGGTGCAGGCCTGATCATTGACCCGCCCAATCAGTATTTTGGCTCGACCCGACGTGGCCCGCAACCAAGAACCATCAGAAACAATCCGATCTTACACAAATGGTTCGGGTCGGGTAATTTATTTATTTATTTTTTCCCTGCTTCCTGCTCTATTTCTCCTCAACCCCGTAAAGCACCAAATCACCGCTTCCTTTGCCTCTCTTCTCCAAAAGAAAGTTTGTAATCACTCAAAACATTCTTAACAAAAAACCCAATTCAGTGCCTTTGAAATTTCTCTCGTCGCAAGCCACCTTAGCTGCCTTTATCTTCTCTACTATTTCCCCACAAGCTATCCTAGCCCTTGACAAGCTCGCACCCCTCAACCCCCACCAGTAATCGAGGTCGAACCCTCACCAAATCTAGCCCCTCAAATCCCTCACCTTTCTCAGAAAACCTCCTCCTCACAATCCCAAATCCCCAATCCCAGAACAACTTCGACCTCCCAGAATGTGGCCAATGGCGATACAACGAATTCTTGAACGCAGTGAAGATGGGCAAAGTAGAGAGAGTCAGATTCAGCAAAGACGACTCTGCTCTTCAGCTCATCGCCATCGATGGCCGCCACGCCACCGTAATTGTACCCAAACTTATTTTTTTCCGAGGAGTATTAACTATAAAGACCCATATTTTCATCGTTTCGTGAATCCCAATAGAACCATAGGGTTTCTTATAAAGAAGCGAGACCAAACAGAGACATGGTGACAAAGCCCTCATCTTCTTGTAAGAGAAAAGGAACATACCTCCGTTGGAAACCCATGCCAAAGCTATTCTTGGAGCTGCGGCCAAAGAGAGAGAGTGAGAGAGAGAGACCCACACCACCGTTTGAGAGAGAGAGAGAGAGACGCACGGCGGTGAGACAGAGATCGAGAGAGACACATGCTAGGGTTGAAGACGAACAGAGATACTCAGATATGGGACCTATGGGTTGGGTTTTTGCTACGGTTTATCTCGCAAATTTCTTTAGATGACCCGCTTATAATTTTAACCCGATAAAGTCCGTTTATATGTATTTTTGCACAGGCCTAGGGTGTACGACCAAATTTATCTATATATATATAGTTGTACACACACACATATATATATATATGTATATATGTATATAAAACTTGTTCTTCGTAGATAATAAAACCTGGCCAGCAATACTTGAATACAGAAGAAAAAACAGGAATTAACCAAAAAGTCAGTGAACGATCTTGTAGCTTCGTTGTGGCACCTTCGAGAAGGTAGCACGCAAAAGATCAAAATATAGCGGAAATTGTGCCGCAGCTAAAAAAGTTACCGGCAAGCATGTCACTGCATAAACTGGAAATGCTGCAAATTTCAGCTCCTCCTTTAGCACAAAGAAGTGGCCCCCACAGAATGAAAGAAGCATTGCTGCTATGGAAACGAACAAAGATGTTAACCCTACCAAGAGTTTCCTCGGCAAGCCCTTGCCAAAATCTGTTTCTTCGTATCGTGATGTTAAGATGGCGAGGAACAGGACCAAGGCTGTGAGCGAGAAACAGAGCGCAACAAGTGATGAGATGGCGAATAGGTCAAATCCAGGCTTGTTTTGGAGCACTGGTATGTCAGTATCCTCCTTGAAACCTCCAGGTACAGTGGTGGAGCTGGCGAAGGCCACGGTGGCAATAAGCGCGGCGACGACAGAGCAGGATTGAGATGTGTTGGTTAGCCACTCACTTCCATTTTTGACAAGGCCCTTGTGGGTTTCTGTGAACAAATCACTTGGAGTCTTGCCCTGATTGTTATGGCGAGGGAAGAAGTTGAGGGGCTTAGAATTCTTGACATACTGCGTGAGGCAATCCAGATGAAATATTAGGTATCTTATATTCTATTTTCTCTTTCTTTAAAGTAGAGAGCAAGAGATTCGGATCCAGTACTTAATCTATTTAATCGCAAATCTAAGCCATTGGAAGATTAAGGTCTGGCTAGGATAATATTCAAATATCATAAATATAAATATTTTTTAATTTCAAATTTTTAATTTTTTTACATAATTATTACTTAATTATTACAATTTTTCTAAATTTTCAAACAAAACATAAAAAACAACTCAACTTTTTAAAATCTCAAAATAAAAATCATATTAAAAGATTTATATTCTAATAAATTTTTAATTTTATAATATTTTTATTTAATTTTTTCTCTCTAATTTTCTTAAAACCTTATAAAATATTTTAACTCATCTCATCTAAATTCACATATCTTAATACTATTTACTTCTTATTTCAATTCATTATCCAAATCCGGCGAGCTTATGGCCTATGGGTCAAAAAGAAAATGTAGGTCAAACATTTGATGAAGAACAGAATAGTAAAAGCAAATTAAAATAAACAAGACAATAATATTTATATACAATCTCACCCCTCTAAAATATCAATTTTGAAAATCATCTTTCCAAAGAACTAAAAATTTGCAATCTGTCCCGGCCCCTAGTTTTAGCCTTAAAAGAAAAAGTTACCAGTAATAAATAAAATATATTTTTTAAATAAAATAATTTGTATTTTTCGCAGATAGTAAATTAAACCATCAGTTTACAAAATTCCTTTTTTCAGTGAATTACAAACTGGGATATGCATGGCTAGCTGGTAATAATTATATTTGAGTAATTTTTATCCACCCAGATCCAAATTAATGAGTATTTTGTATCGTTCCCTTGGGATTGATCTCCAATACATTATTAAAAAAAATTTATTTATTAAAAAAATTATAAAAATAAATTCATAAATTAAAATATGAACCGTATAAAAATGTGTTACCACATATATAACGTATCAAGGAATATCAAGCAGCAGTCCTAGTTGTAGTACTTATGATAGGATCAATAGAATAAATAGAAATATATTAACTAGGGTTAATCATTCGTACCTCATGCCACTTGTTTTCCCATTGCATTTGCAACGCTGCTCCAGGAATTAGCCAAGGCTTGTAGTCTCCAAGCCTCGCCGCAAGATGCTGGGCACTATTCCCGTCGTTATCCACGTGCCGAAACACGCTCTCTTTCTGAGGATCTTTAATTTCTAGCAAGAGTTGATATACATTTGGTTGCCGGTTTTCCACCGCCAACAGCACTATGTTCTTCTTGTCTACATTCAAGTCGTCGATGGCGACCGGAAAATACTTGAGGATTTCATCAACAATTTCAGTGATGCCATTTTTAGCTGCAATCAATATGGGAGTATCCAGCTTCTTTGCTATTTCCGTGATTGGTTTGTCCTTCGTAGTTTGATCTGGTGTTTTTTCCTTCCCATCTGAGGAGTGCGTCGTATTCTTCTTCTGATGATCTAGGTAATGCGTGGCGCCATCCCGAAGGAGTGCAAGAATTTTCTCCGCAATAGCATTTACATAATTATCTGTAGAATCATTGGATGAGGCCAGGGTAGTCCGTTCCACTTCCATTCCAGGAGCCCTTTTTTCCTTCTCTGACAATTAACAAATGCAACGTTTTGGGATTTGATTAAACTGCTTGCGGCATTCATTGCTAAAGTAGATGGCAATGTTATGTGCAGTATGTAGTACCGACTGATAATCGGATCAAATTGTGAAATTTTCTAATTTCTTACCGTCACTTGTCGTAGGTAAGATTTCTGTGACGTTGCCAAGGGTAACGCTGCCCGACGTAACTGCATAAGGTAATGTGTCTCCGGGCTCTAGTTTGAATGTTTCTTGCATGGGTTCCGCCCCAGCATGATATTCATATGTTGAAGTACGAGTTAGAAGAGCTTTCAAGACTTGAAAGGCCCATTTGTGCTTCTGTTTCTTTTGCTCTATCTTTCTTATTGTGGTGAATCCTTATTAACATAATACACAACAACGATTATAAATAAGAAACCAATGAAAGTAGATCTTAATTTTGTGCTCTTTTATTCTGTAAATTAAGTGGTTGGGTTAATGGTATCATATACTGACATACCAAATCCAAGAACGATCAGCATTGCCATGGATCCAAGCTTGGCAAAATCAAAGCAGGTTCTATAATTAGCTGGAACTAATTGGTGCCCTGCGCGCACGAAATACAAGTAATAATAATTCATTGGACTGGACAAATACAATAAGTTCAATCATTGATCTATTATTTTAAAAAAGGCTTGGACCTTATCATTTGTTCAACAATGTGATCCGAACAAAAAGTAGAAGTGGAAAATCGTGTTTTCAGATCACATTCATGTCATGTCAAACTATGCATATTAGATTATATAAATTAATCCAAACCTAACCCGTTAAGCTAAACTTGTCAAACTTCTAAATCCTAAACCAACCTATTTAAATATTTAATGGATCGTATTGTGTTACCCGTTTTGCCCCGTTTAATAATTAATTAGAATTATGTTAACACAATACAACTCATTTAAATTCCCGTTTGTTTCATATAAATAGGTTTAACTAAAACCCATAACTCATTTGACCTGATTAACATAATTTCACATAAAAGTTAAAATCTATATTTATTAATAACCACAATATATATCTTAAAAAATATATATCAATATTTTTCAAATTATAACATATAATAAAACCAATATTACAAACTATACAATAACAAATATGAGCATAGGTTTAAAATTATAATGTCAACAATAAAAATAATAAAAACATAAGCATACTAATAAATACCAATATTACAACTTAACCATAATAAAATTTTAATTTTGAAATAAATTTTAAATGGATCAAAACAGGTTGACCCATTTATATATTGTGTATTAACAAGTTAGCATGTTTTGACTCGATCCCGTTAACATCAAATTCTAACCAACGAATTTTGTGTCGTATTCGTATTGGGTTCAAGAGGCATTTCACGTATTATCATCCCTAACAAAAACTGACTACTAAAATCTTATATGTCGTAATTTAAAATTCCCTCCTTGACCTTGCTTTCAAACACTTATTAACAGAGCATGTATTGCTCACCTGGATATCCTTTAGGGTTCTCTGCATCTGTTCGGCGTGTTCGCTCCCCATTCCATCCTCCGCAAGTGACTGGTAATTTAATAAGAAATAGTTCGGTCATAATTAGTACATGATGGCATGGTAAATTAATCAGAACAAGAAAAGAGTACTCTGGACGTGTGGTACTTGTTTGTGCCAATATTTTGAGCATTTAGCTCTAGAATATATCTCCAATGTAGCTTTAAAAATCAGGCATGCATTACATTTGAACGTGTAAGTATCAATATTTAAGGTATTTTCTACACCCACTAAATTAGTACTACAAAAAGATATAAAACTAGGGTGACAATGTCACAAGAACACATGTCAATCTGCATCAAACGATGAACTCTCTTTTTTTTTTTTTTTGTTAATTTTAAAAATTAACTTAGGTGACAGTACTAGTATCCTATTATCATGTCATGTCTATTTGTAGGTCCACCTAATATTGAATGTTGTAGCCCAAACATTTTCTATCAATTAAACTAATTGCAGTTAATTTGCATATATCAAATAAGATCATATTCAGTTGCTCGTTGATTTCTAAAGTACCATTTAGTCGCTAGAAGATGTACTGTCTCGAAATGGCATTTCAATAGCAAAGATATGGCTAGTTGTCTAGCCCATGCATACAGAATATATTCATTCTAATTAATTACCTCATGGAATAACATAGTTTGCCTTGACGTTATGTTATTGTTAGCGTGGTGATGACAACAATATAGGTTACTAATAATTATAAGAAGTACTGTTCATTCGCATACCAACTTTAGTAATATCCCAAAGCAATTTGAAGAATCTTGTGCACGTTTTGTAGTTCTCTGGAACATCCAGATCCTTGTTGTCAACGGGTCCTTTTGTTCCCTTTGTTTGGTGATGTGATGAAGTTTCCACTGCCTGGAGATTATCCACAAATATGCCTTCCAAAATACCAAAAGTATAACAAATGGTAAGTACTTTTCGAAACAACAAAGTGTATATATTTCTCCTCAGATAATGAAAAATTATAATATTCTGAGATATGACTATTGGGAAGAACATAAAAGCATACAACAGCAATGGAAAGAAAGTGTGGAGAACTGCATGTTCTTATAATGCTGAGGATTTAGTGAT
Organism: Carya illinoinensis; assembly: GCF_018687715.1. NCBI lineage: Eukaryota > Viridiplantae > Streptophyta > Magnoliopsida > Fagales > Juglandaceae > Carya > Carya illinoinensis. The sequence continues at coordinate 24,507,303 of NC_056758.1, forward strand.
ATTTACAGTGATAAATTATTTTGTTGTATCCTCGAAGTAGGCTGCCGCTTCTGAAAGCCGAAGGCTTGCTGGCTAGTACATGGAGAGGAGTGAGTCCTTGCTCATTCTTATAGTCTACCAGATTCTCATACTGTGGCGCCCCCAAATCCCCACGCCCGAACACGGGGAAATTGAGACGTCCGGATGGTGACAACCCGGGTCACCATCCCATCGACGGGTGCCGAGTGTGTGCAAGGCAACAGATGTGTACAGAGAAACACGCAGCGGATAACGAAAGTCATAACTAAGTACCAGAATTTTTCTTAACTTAATACAAGCTGTTTAAAACATACATAGGTAAAATATTACAAAACACAAATACAGTTTTAACAAATAAAAAGATAGCATCAGCAACCCGGCGGAGCCGCATCCTCGGGCTCAGCCTCCTCCTCTTCGTCCTCTAACTCTGCACCAAAAGCTACGGAACCACGAATGGTACCGCAGGTAAGTAAAACCCAAATACTACCAGATAAAAACACATAAAACTCAAACAAGATGCATGAACCATGCCCAATGCACAAAGCCCATAAAACCCAAGTTTTCCACACACGCCAAAAACCCATTTGGCCCAAAAGCATATCCTTTCTGAAAAACACGCCAAAAGTCACATTTGGCCGCCAAAAGTCCATTTGGCCCAATATCTCGCCAGAAGTCCATCTGGCCCAATATCTCGCCAGAAGTCCATCTGGCCCACGCCAAAAGTCCCATTTGGCCTCATAAACCATTATCCAATTTTAACCGTATGCACCATGACCTCCCCTAGGGGTCATCCGCACACCCTGGCTCCAGTGTCACACCGTAGAGTACCACCACGCATGTGACACCTAAGGAGCGATGCCCAGTTCCACGCCCCGCGCGTGCGTAGCCAAGCATCCTCTAGCCCTCGCCAGCGAAGAACCACGGAGTCGGTGAGTAGGGCGATGCCCGGTTCCGCGCCCGGCGCGTTCGTAGCCAAGCATCCCCTAGCCCCGCTCCCGTCATCTCTCTCGACAACTCAGGAGACATCACTCAGTTTATTCCGCTCCCGAGTGACCAGAGGAGCTCCACCGAGATAATAACCCATCCCGGCTTGGGCTCGTGATACACACGCACCCGTAAAACCACTCACGCCAATACACAGGCTTTTCACACATGAACAAAAACACACGTGCATGCACCATGAAATGCCATATCAATGCATAATAAAATAACCAACCAACATAAATCAACTAAACAGACAACTCCGTCCTCCATCCATCCGACCCCCGAAACTCCTCGGACTCAGTCCGGAATCAACAACCAACAACAGTAAATAAATTGAATGAGCGATATATATTTAAATCTGAAAATAGGGTTTGGAAAATACTTACAGCGCTATACGGCAATTTTAGAAAACAAGCGGCGTTGCAAACGGCGGAAAAACAGCAACGTCACAGTGAAAATTCACTGTGGCCGTGGGTCTGAAAAACCCACTTTTGAACGGGGACAAACTAGGACACGTAATTGATAGAGAATGGTCTAGGGATGGTTGTGAAGCTATTGGAAGTGATGAACGGCCGTGGGTGGCGGCGGAATGGCCGGAAATGGCCGGATTACCCAAAACGGAAACTAAGCTCGTAGGAGCTGTTCCGGTGGTCGTTGGAGGCCGGAAATGGGTGGGTTAGGACGGCAAGGAGTCGGTGATGAAGTGGTGAAGAAATGGTGGCCGGAGGTGGAGCGACGGCGGCGGATCGGAGTAAAATCCGTGCGCACTTCTTGGTGCTTTTCCGGCCAAACGGCCGACCGGTTGGGGGTGGGTTTTGGAGGGGTGGTGCACCGGAGGGAGAGGAAGAGAATGAGACCGGTGGGAGGCCGAACGGTGGCCGGACGGCGGCGTTAGGGTAGAGAGAAGGTGACGCCGGCGTGAGGGAGAGGGAGGAGAGAGAGAGAGCACGGGGGGGGTCCGAACGTGGGAGAAGAAGAGAGAAAGGAAAAAAAGAAAAAAAAAAAAGAAAAAAAAAAGAAAAAGAAGGAAAAAAGGAAAAGAAGGGAAAAAGAAAAAGGAAAAAGAGAAAAAAAAGGAAAAAGATGTGAAAAGAGACGAGGTCCAATCCTCACTCCGGGAAAACGAAACAAACCGCCGAAAAGATTAAAACCACAAAACAACTTAAAGAAATAAAACACAACCTCAAATAAATTAAATTAAATTAAAACCCAATTTTTAAAACGCAATTAAATTTAAATAAAATAACTGATATATTAATTAAAATAAAAACAATTATTTCCGCGAAAATGCACTCAAAAGCGGGTCATCACATCCTCCCCTCCTTAAAAACAATTTCGTCCTCGAAATTGCAAATCAACCACCAACTTAAAGCAAGCCACATAAACGCTCATAAATCAACTGCGATCAAGATTAAAATACATACCTTCATCATTCGAACAGATACGGATACTGCTCCCTCATGTCCGCTGCTCGCTCCCAAGAGAAGTCTTGAGCTAACGGATCTCCCCAAGCCACTTTAACTAAAGGTATCGTCTTGGACCTCAACTGTTGCTCCTTCCAATCCAAAATCTGCGACGGAACAACTTTGTAAGTGAGATCCGGTTGCAACTGAATACCTGTTGGGTCGACGAAACATGGCTCTTGCTGCCCAAAGCTCTTCTTCAGGGATGATACGTGGAAGACATCATGAACATCCCCGAAATAATCTGGCAAAGCAACTCTGTAGGCGACGGACCCTACTCTCTCCAGAATCTGAAAAGGGCCGACGTACCTCGGATCTAGTTTCCTTTTCTTACCAAAACGCTTAACACCTCTCATGGGAGAGACTTTAAGATAAACCCAATCACCAACTTCAAATGACAATTCTCTCCTCCTGGTATCAGCGTAGCTTTTCTGGCGACTCTGAGCTGCCGCCATTTTATCTCTAATGATCCGGACTTGGCTTTGCATTTCCTGAATTATTTCGGGTCCAATTACCCTACTCTCCCCAACTTCATCCCAACACAAGGGCGACCTACACTTTCTCCCATAAAGAGCTTCATAGGGAGCCATCTGAATGGTCGCATGGTAGCTGTTATTGTAGGCAAACTAAATGAGCGGCAAGTGATTTTCCCAACTTCCTTGGAATTCTAGGGCACATGCTCGCAGCATGTCTTCCAGGGTCTGTATGGTGCGCTCTGACTGGCCGTCTGTCTGCGGGTGATAAGCAGTGCTGAACTTCAACTTAGTACCCAAAGCTGCCTGCAAACTCTTCCAGAATTGCGATGTGAATCTCGGGTCTCGATCCGACACTATACTCTTTGGTATGCCATGTAGCCGCACTATCTCCTTGACATACAAACGGGTCAACTTACCCAAAGAGTCGGTGTTGTTAACAGGCAGAAAATGAGCACTCTTCGTTAACCGGTCCACGATCACCCAAACAGAGTTCTTCCCACTAGGCGTTCTCGGCAAACCCACTACGAAGTCCATCGTGATGTCATCCCACTTCCACTCAGGAATAGGGAGGGGTTGGAGCATGCCTGCAGGTCTCTGATGCTCGGCCTTTACCTGACGACACGTGTGGCATTTCTCCACATATAAGGCAACGTCCTTCTTCATTCCATCCCACCAGTAATTTTTCTTCAAGTCTCGGTACATCTTTGTACTGCCGGGATGAACTGAATACGGGGCCGCATGAGCTTCCGCCAAGATCTGTTCTTTGAAATCTGAGTCCTTCGGGACCACTCTGCGATCTCGAAACCGAAGTATCCCATCACTATCCATGCTATAGTGCAACGGCCCTCGAGATTTTCGGACTCTTTTCCTGATGTTCAGCAGCTTCGGATCCTTTCTTTGGAGAGCTTTCAATTCTTCAAAATCTATTACCCGAATGTCAAGAACTGAAGACAAAATCTCTACTTGCTGCGAACTCTCTATAAGGAGCCTTCTCATCCCATAAAGTAACGAATCCATTTTTGACGGTTCGGCTTCATCCTCCAAATGAGACTTCCGGCACAAAGCATCAGCAACTATATTAGCCTTCCCCGGGTGGTACTTGATCTCACACTGATAGTCACTGATTAGCTCCAGCCAACGCCTCTGCCTCATATTCAGATTTTTCTGGGAAAACAAATGCTTCAAGCTCTTATGATCAGTAAATACCTCACAAGCTTCCCCATACAAGAAATGCCGCCAGATCTTGAGTGCAAAAACAATCGCAGCCAATTCTAGATCATGCGTCGGATAATTCTTCTCATGGTCCTTAAGCTGACAAGATGCATAGGCTACAACCCGTCCTTCCTGCATAAGGACACAACCCAAACCGAACTTAGACGTATCACTGAAGACTACGAATGGCTTATGCGGTTATGGGAGTGCTAACACTGGTGCCGTTGTCAACCTGTTCTTCAATTCCTGGAAGCTTCTCTCACATTTCTCTGACCACACAAATTCTGTATTCTTCCGAGTCAAAGCTGTGAGAGGTCCGGATAGGCGAGCAAAACCCTCTACAAACCTTCGGTAGTAACCGGCGAGTCCCAAGAAACTCCTGATCTCGTGTACTGTAGTTGGGCGTGGCCATGACAAAATGGCTTCTACCTTACTAGGATCAACTGCCACTCCACCCCGGGAAATTACATGCCCAAGAAATTTAACTTCCTCCAACCAGAACTCACACTTGCTGAGCTTGGCGTATAGCTGGTGTTCTCTCAATCTCTCTAGTACCAGGCTAAGATGATACACATGTTCTTCAACATCTCTGGAATAAATCAGTATATCATCGATAAATACTACCACAAAGGAATCCAGGTAAGGTTGAAACACCCTATTCATCAAATCCATGAACGCTGCAGGGGCATTAGCTAACCCAAACAGCATCACCTTAAATTCATAATGCCCATACCTCGACCTGAAAGCAGTTTTAGGCACATCTTGGTCTCTGATTCTCAGCTGGTAGTATCCCGACCTCAAATCAATCTTAGAGAACACGACTGCTCCTTGAAGTTGGTCGAACAAATCATCAATCCGCGGGAGAGGGTATTTATTTTTGATGGTCACCTTGTTCAATTCCCGATAGTCAATGCACATACGGAGGGTTCCATCTTTCTTCTTAACAAATAAAACTGGTGCACCCCACGGCGACGTACTAGGCTGAATAAATCCCTTCTCTACCAGTTCTTGCAACTGAGTCTTCAACTCTTTCAATTCAGCCGGTGCCATGCGATAAGGAGCTTTATGCACAGGAGCCGCTCCAGGTTCCAAATCTATGACAAACTCCATCTCCCGAACAGGGGGTAGTCCGGGCAAGTCATCCACAAATACATCGGGGAACTCTTCCACAACTGGAATGTCTGCCAAAGACTTCTTCTCAGACGGCGTGGACACCATCTGCACCAAGAATGCATCCGCTCCCCATGCAATCTCTCGTCTTGCCTGAATCGCCGATATAATTATCGGTTTCTCTTTTAACCTACTCCCCACAAATTCCAGACAATCACCATCTGGAAGCTGAAAGCTAATTATCCGACTTTTGCAATTAATACTCGCAGAATATCGGTATAGCCAATCCATTCCGAGGATAATATCAAAACCCAATAGCTTGAACACCACCAAATCCGCATCCAAGAATCTTCTCTCAAAATTTAACGGGCATCCCAAAGCAACCTTGGAACACCACACCATCTCGCCATCGGGTAGCGCCACTACCATAGCCTTCGGCAACGGTTCCGTGACCAAGTTACACACCTGAGCAAACGTGGAAGACACAAACGATCGTGAAGCACCGGAATCAAACAAAGTACAAGCATAAAACTCATACAAACGGACTCTTCCTGAACCAAACACACAACCCATGAAATCCAAAAAAAACAACGAAGAAACCAAATGCACCAAAAATTAAATCCAACTTAAAATTAAATTTATCCATACCTGTGATTACTCCAGCATCATGGGTCGCTGGTGCCTCATCATCCACCTCTCCAGGTGTGACGGCATAAACCCGGGCTTGCACTGCTTGTCTCGGGTTGGTTCTTCCCCCGTGTCTACCTCCACGGCTTCCTTGAGCTCTAACGGGGCAATCCCGAGCAATATGTCCCACTTGGCCGCACCGATAACACTGGGGTCCGCTACTCGTCCGACACTCGCCCTCATGAGCTCTATTACAAACTCCACAAACAGGCATACGTCCTCCCATGCGAACACTGGAGGATGCTTGAGATCGGGTTCCAGTCCGCTGAACAAACTTCTGAGGCGAACCCGAGCTGCTTCCTTCACCAGAAAAACTCCGCCTCTTTTGCCCTGAAGGGGAGCCCAAACTCAGATTATTTTCCCTCTCTATAAGGGTGGCCACATCCACTAACTCCTGAAAAGTGGTTATCCGATGGCTGACCACCATGCGGCGTATATCATGACGCAGCCCCTCCTGAAAACGATCTGCTCGCATCTCCTCAGTGGCGACAAGGTGAGGAGCAAACCGCTCAAGTTCTATGAATCTCCGGGCGTACAGCTCCACTGTCGCGCCCCGTTGGACCAGATTGGAGAACTCTCTTGCCTTTTGCTTCCTTACCAATGCGGGAAAGAAGCGGTCATTGAACTCTTTCTTGAAACGCTGCCAGGTCACCGCAGCGAAAGATCCCAATTCAGATTCCAACAGCACCCTCTTGGTATCCCACCAATCAGAAGCAGTGCCCTGCAAGAAGTAGCTGGCGTAAAGTACTTGTTGTGCCTCAGTGCACCCACACACCTCAAAAGTCTTCTCCAGATCCTTGATCCATTTTCCAGCCTGAATTGGATCCTCATTTCCCGTGAAGTGTGGAGTCCGATGTGCTAGGAAGCGCTCATAGGTGTATCCGGCTTGCACCATGCTGCTGGACCCTCCTGGATACATCCAAGGCCCTCCCTGATATGGCCAAGGACCTCCTGGTTGTGGCCCATACCCTCCTTGTTGCGGACAAGATTCTCCTGACGGTGGATAAGGTCCTCCTGATGGTGGCCAAGGACCCCCTTGTGGTGGCCAAGGTCCTTGTGATGGCCAAGGCCCTGCCTGTTGGGACCTCGCACTCTGTTGCATAAACTCCGTCATCTGCCGAATTGCTTCGGCTATGGAGTCATCTCTGGAGGTATTTTCTTGTGGTTCCTGAGTATTTTTCCTTGGTCTCCCTGGTCTCCCCATATTCCCGTCACAACACTACTCTTGACCCTCCTTTAAGAAAACAAATAAAACCATCATAAAACCAACAAAAACAAAAACAGCACTACACAGCAAGAAACAAAAGAAACCAGCATGCCAAAACATAACTAAATAAATAAAAACAAACAAACAAGCTCACACAAATAAAACAAATAAAACAACTATACTTAACATAATTTTCAAAACGCAACTTTAAAAACATTCTGGTATTACCTACGGGACATGTGGTTTTACCCAGAGCCAAACCGCTCTGATACCACCTGTGGCGCCCCCAAATCCCCACGCCCGAACACGGGGAAATTGAGACGTCCGGATGGTGACAACCCGGGTCACCATCCCATTGACGGGTGCCGAGTGTGTGCAAGGCAACAGATGTGTACAGAGAAACACGCAGCGGATAACGAAAGTCATAACTAAGTACCAGAATTTTTCTTAACTTAATACAAGCTGTTTAAAACATACATAGGTAAAATATTACAAAACACAAATACAGTTTTAACAAATAAAAAGATAGCATCAGCAACCCGGCGGAGCCGCATCCTCGGGCTCAGCCTCCTCCTCTTCGTCCTCTAACTCTGCACCAAAAGCTACGGAACCACGAATGGTACCGCAGGTAAGTAAAACCCAAACACTACCAGATAAAAACACATAAAACTCAAACAAGATGCATGAACCATGCCCAATGCACAAAGCCCATAAAACCCAAGTTTTCCACACACGCCAAAAACCCATTTGGCCCAAAAGCATATCCTTTCTGAAAAACACGCCAAAAGTCACATTTGGCCGCCAAAAGTCCATTTGGCCCAATATCTCGCCAGAAGTCCATCTGGCCCAATATCTCGCCAGAAGTCCATCTGGCCCACGCCAAAAGTCCCATTTGGCCTCATAAACCATTATCCAATTTTAACCGTATGCACCATGACCTCCCCTAGGGGTCATCCGCACACCCTGGCTCCAGTGTCACACCGTAGAGTACCACCACGCATGTGACACCTAAGGAGCGATGCCCAGTTCCGCGCCCCGCGCGTGCGTAGCCAAGCATCCTCTAGCCCTCGCCAGCGAAGAACCACGGAGTCGGTGAGTAGGGCGATGCCCGGTTCCGCGCCCGGCGCGTTCGTAGCCAAGCATCCCCTAGCCCCGCTCCCGTCATCTCTCTCGACAACTCAGGAGACATCACTCAGTTTATTCCGCTCCCGAGTGACCAGAGGAGCTCCACCGAGATAATAACCCATCCCGGCTTGGGCTCGTGATACACACGCACCCGTAAAACCACTCACGCCAATACACAGGCTTTTCACACATGAACAAAAACACACGTGCATGCACCATGAAATGCCATATCAATGCATAATAAAATAACCAACCAACATAAATCAACTAAACAGACAACTCCGTCCTCCATCCATCCGACCCCCGAAACTCCTCGGACTCAGTCCGGAATCAACAACCAACAACAGTAAATAAATTGAATGAGCGATATATATTTAAATCTGAAAATAGGGTTTGGAAAATACTTACAGCGCTATACGGCAATTTTAGAAAACAAGCGGCGTTGCAAACGGCGGAAAAACAGCAACGTCACAGTGAAAATTCACTGTGGCCGTGGGTCTGAAAAACCCACTTTTGAACGGGGACAAACTAGGACACGTAATTGATAGAGAATGGTCTAGGGATGGTTGTGAAGCTATTGGAAGTGATGAACGGCCGTGGGTGGCGGCGGAATGGCCGGAAATGGCCGGATTACCCAAAACGGAAACTAAGCTCGTAGGAGCTGTTCCGGTGGTCGTTGGAGGCCAGAAATGGGTGGGTTAGGACGGCAAGGAGTCGGTGATGAAGTGGTGAAGAAATGGTGGCCGGAGGTGGAGCGACGGCGGCGGATCGGAGCAAAATCCGTGCGCCCTTCTTGGTGCTTTTCCGGCCAAACGGCCGGCCGGTTGGGGGTGGGTTTTGGAGGGGTGGTGCACCGGAGGGAGAGGAAGAGAATGGGACTGGTGGGAGGCCGAACGGTGGCCGGACGGCGGCGTTAGGGTAGAGAGAAGGTGACGCCGGCGTGAGGGAGAGGGAGGAGAGAGAGAGAGCACGGGGGGGTCCGAACGCGGGAGAAGAAGAGAGAAAGGAAAAAAAGAAAAAAAAAAGAAAAAAAAAAGAAAAAGAAGGAAAAAAGGAAAAGAAGGGAAAAAGAAAAAGGAAAAAGAGAAAAAAAAGGAAAAAGATGTGAAAAGAGAAGAGGTCCAATCCTCACTCCGGGAAAACGAAACAAACCGCCAAAAAGATTAAAACCACAAAACAACTTAAAGAAATAAAACACAACCTCAAATAAATTAAATTAAATTAAAACCCAATTTTTAAAACGCAATTAAATTAAAATAAAATAACTGATATATTAATTAAAATAAAAACAATTATTTCTGCGAAAATGCACTCAAAAGCGGGTCATCACACATACCAGTGAGTTATTTGAAATGCGAAATCTGTGAAGAGTGCAAAGTCCGAACATGTTTTAACTCATATAAAAAGCAACTCAGAGAGCCATATAGACATCTGTCTACACTAAATATTTTGCTGCTGCTTTCAACCTCTTTTATCATAATTCATTGTATGTATACAATTAAGGAAGTCCTATTTGTAAGCACTCCGCACCATTTATATGGAATTATTTGATTTGCAAGATTCAAGATTTTAAAAAAAGTTTGCAAATCAAATCCTGCCATACTAACGGTGTGGAGATTCCGTCATTCACGCTAGCTCGTAAATAGAATTTTTACTTAAAAATGAAAAAATGAAAAAAAAAAGAAAAAGGAAGAGACTTCTCACCAAAGTAGTCTCTAGCGAAGGCACAGTGAAGAATGGTGTCACCGTCTTTCCTTCTGGAATATTGATAGCCGTTCTCTGCGCCACAGATGTCATGTAGACAGAAGAAGGCTTCTTTTTTACCATGGAGCACTGATAAGAAAAAAGGGGTCTCCCCGTCCCCATTAGGAACACCCACGAGCCGTTGATCAACGTTTGCAATGGATTGACACATGGTCACATTCCCCTTTGATGCAGCAATATGGAGTGGGGTATTCCCTGTACTGTTTGTAATTTTAAAAGCCCCTTCGCTTCGTGGTTGACGTATAATTTGTTGTACGAGGTCCTTCACTTTCTGCTCATTCCCCTGAGAGATAGCTATGTGTAACGCTGTGTCCCCTGCCTTGGTGATCCTCATCTTGTGAGCACATGGTTCATGCTTATATACCTCCACAATTTGATCCCATTGGCCATTCATGGCCATTGTAAACAAATTTCTCTTGATCAAGCCCTCCTTTTCCTTGGTCATTAGCTCTGTGGTACCGGTTGAAATTGTCTGCCCTTCTTCTTTAATTTGACCCCCTTCTCCTGCCATTGCTTTGGCAAGGAACATGGACGAAATGGATAAAAAGATAGAGAGCTGGTGAACACGGTATAATTGGTACCTTTATTTATAGAAAAAATAAATATATGGGCGGTATTGATCTTGGAGAAGAACAGTACGACGTACCTAGTCTTCAAGCTCAAGCCAGTATACAAAAAAAACACAGCCCGAGAGAGAGAGAGGGAGACAGAGAGAACCAATGATAGGGAGCTTAGTTGTCTAAAGGTTTAGATCGATCCCACTTTTCTTCCCTTTATTTTGGTCTGCGTCTGATAATTTTGGCAATCAACATAGATGGGTGGAAAATATTTGAAGTAAGCTCAATGGACTACACTGGCCATTTTTTACGGAATATAATGCATCATCCACGTGACATCACTGTCAGAGTTAAACAAGCGATTTTCTGCTTACAAAAGCAAAAAACACGAGATTTTCCACTTGGCTAGGCCCCGCATGAATTCGTCCTCAAGCCAAGTATATCTGTATTGTATCTTCCACACCGTGTTAAAGGATCAACCACTCCCATGTTTTTCACCTGTAACTTTAGGCTTTTCTTCATTTTTGAGCAAAGAATTCTATTCCCAAGGAAAGATATCTAATACTGACAGAAGCGTATAAATAACTTTATTTGGCCTTCAGCTTTCACCTACTTTACACTTCTAAAACTTTCCTTTTATTTTTAATTTTTTCTATGTTGATTTTTTTAGAATGTAATCTAAACATTAAATTTATCAATTTAAATTTCTAGGACTGTACTGATTTAACATAATAATGGGGGAGATGTCCTGCCAACTCCACATATACAGCTTCATCCAACGTTATTAAATATTTCACTTGGGCCGGTCTACTTATTAAGAGAGATATAAATTTCACATCTAGGATAACTGAGCATATACAAAAGTTTTTTGATAGAGTATAAGTATCATCGTATCCAAATATATTCCATGTCTAACTTCCATGATTGTGTTATCCCCGACGGCGAACCGGACAAAAATAGAAATAAAATCTTTCACTTATCATTCTTGGAGTACTGAGTGTTTACACAAGAAAGATTACATAGAAAACTACATTATTTCCAAAGTAGATGCACTCAGAAACAGAGATGCTAGTAGCAACACAATAACAGAGACTAGAATTTTAGATCAATGGTAAGGTCAAAATGGAAATAGAAACAGAATGTAATGTTAGAGGTTTTCAAATGCAACATTTCATTATCATCATGTATAAAAAAATTCAGATTTCATATTAGCACTTTTTATACAAATAAGAAATGAATCTGCCAAAAATGCTCACGTCTACACCAGTCATTACAAAAAAATATTTTTCTTACCTTATTCAGATGTAGTGGGTTATGCAAAAAAAATGATCAAGGTTGTTTTCAAATGTTGCATAACAAAATCTGCACCTTATATATATATATATATATATATATAATCAACCTCAGTTCATTTAGGCAAAGTCTTGCATGAGAACACTACTCACTTGAACTTTTCAACATATTTGAATTTCCTCAAACCAATACCATGCGAATATCCATCATTACCTAAACATAATTACCACGATCCCGAGTTAACAAATTTGAACACTAATTAAAAAATAAATAAAGCATATCATACCTAAACTCCCATCAAAATCTCCAATGACTCGGAATACAATAAATACACTTAAAGCCCATTTTACCTATGACCAGAATTTAGCAAGAGTACTTATCTATACAAATCTACTGGTTCCGAATGTAAAAGTTTTATTAAAACTCTATGTCTCATACACCTATATCTAAATGAGTTTAGAATAGTCCAAATATTATCACTTAATAAATGAGTCACAGTGGGATAAAAATACCTCTAGATTTAGTTATAGACGTGGGACATGAATGTCTCTAGTCAAGTCAAATTTTTTATCAAATTGAAATGGAATGAGATACATTTTCTAACTATTATTATTTATTATCGTGAACTATAGAAAATTGAATATCTCAATTATTAATGTTCATGTTAAAATATTTAAAATGTGGTATCAGAGCATCAAGTTAAAGATATTCTATGATCTTGAGAAATTATAATACAAATTTTGATGTTTTAATTTTACATTGTAATATCGCGTACCTTTCCCACTTTCTATTATTTTGTTTC